>NC_089772.1:5921624-5974124 GCF_040412425.1 Macrobrachium rosenbergii | reverse complement strand
TGGCATCTAAAGCATCCCATAGTACTGTACTCAGACAGGTAAGCCGTTAATTAGTCGAGTCCCCGCTGAGAATCGCTTACCTGGCCATCAACTTCAGGATCACCAAGGACTCCGACAGCATCCACGTCCTTACCTGGAAGATTTCAATTCTCTTTAATCAGGTGCTTTGCTAGCATTCTGTAAATGAGTACTGAACTAGCAGAATTAACTTAAGAATAATTGGAATAAAATTGACCTCCACTGTATATTGAATACCGTAACTACTTTTGTTTTCGTCTATGTTTTACTGAATTTTAGTGAGTGAGGCTGTATTATTTCTTATTGTCACTTGTGAGCGTATATTCTTTTGTAAGCTTCCTTAGCAAGTCTGTTTTGATTAACTGCACAATAATAATAATAATAATAATAATAATAATAATAATAATAATAATAATAATAATAATAATAATAATAATAAGTGCTCCAGGTCAGATAACAATGACTAAACCAACAACAACAACAACAATAATAATAATAATAATAATAATAATAATAATAATAATAATAATAATAATAATAATAATAATGATGATTATAATAAGATCAGGAATCAGCCTTTGCAGGCGAACGAGGGAGAACTGACCATGTTACCGTGTTACCGAGTCAGAGAAGCGATCCAGTAGGCCATGTGAGAGAGAAGCCCCCCATCAAGAAATCGAGCATAAAAACTGAAATATGGTAAACTGAAAACGGAAACAGAACGAATCTATCTCCCACTCTATTTTATTTAACCTTATTTTGTTACAGTCTGTTAATAGAATAATATATGCATATAGGATGAGTACTTAACGAAGTTCAGAGAAAATACGATGAAAAAAGGCAATATAACAATTTAGAATAAACTGAATGAAAGCAAATGGTAGGAAGCATACAGCAATAGTTGTAGTCATGAATCGTTTCCGTTAGAAAAAGAAAGTGAACGGAGAGTATGAAACGTCCAATAAAATCTTTAGTAAAAATAAACAAAAGCTTATCAGGAAAGGATAAAATGAAAGCCTCAAAAGTGCAGTTGCTATAACCCTAGAGAAGATAGCTATTTCGAAACAAGTATACTTAAGGACAAAATCTTTCTCTGAAGACAAGAAGAAATTTTATCTTAATGCATGACTGTTTCTGATTTTTATGACGAAAAAGACTGTTTATAATAGCCCAAAACAGCCGAGAACTCTGATAGCATGCAAGTATATGATTATATATATAAGCATTCAATCAATGTGTAAATGGGTGTTTATATAATATATATATTTTTCATTAATTTTTTTTTTCCTCAGAAGGGGGTGGTTCCAGAGCAAAAGCTTTCATACTATAACTGATGGATTGTGGATAAACCCTAAGTGAAGAAAACTCCCACAACAGCAGCTTCTTTGTGTACCTACACACACGACCCACAAGTAGGGTATGAAGTCCACCTTCATGCACTGTTATTCACCTCTTCTACATCTCTCGCAGTCTCGCGTTTCCTGGATATTAGAGTCTCTCCTTCCAATGCCTTTTTATGCCATGTTTCAAACCTTTCTAGGTCTTCTCCTTTTCCCTTCCAACGCTTCTGAATGATCTACTCTTTTCACCAGCTTATCGTCCTCCATTCTTTCCACATGATCAGTCCACCCCATAAAGCTCGTCTCCATGCTTTCACCTGTAAAATCATTTTTACCAAATTGTTCACTTATCTCCATATTTCTCGCCCTTTAAAAACTTCTTACTTCACATAACCATGCCAACAGTTCATCTTCCCACCTTCCACATTTTCCCTCCATTCTCATCCAGCATCCACACTTCACTTCTAAAGGAAGAGTTGGTTCAGCAATTTCATCACACATGCACAACTTAGCTTCCATAGACACCCACAGTCTCCTGTCAGTCTTCTGCACAGACCCCGTTGCCTTTCTTGAACCACTTGCCAGGTGACTCACGCTTTCCCTACCTTCATCCATGACATCTATTCTAAAATGCCAGCTCGAATCAGCCGTTTCCATTCTTTCATCAATCATAGTAAATTAATTGTCCCTTCCTAATCTTCCTCACATTTACCGTCAACTTTCTCCTCTTGCAATTAGTTCAAACTCCTTTATTAATATCTGTAGTTTCCCTTTACCATCTTCAATTAGTACTGTCTTTTGCAGGCATGAACCAGTCCACATTTCATTCACGACTCATTTTTTTATCTGCTGTCCTTCCTCTGACTTCTCTCAACAACCAATCCACAAAGACAGTGAACAGCCACGGAGACAAGCCACGCGCGTCTGTCTACGTATTCTGACGCAGAGTTCGTTTCCATCACAATAACTTTTAATGGCTTTTAACAGCTGACCGTCGACAAAGTAACCAACACATTATATGAAACATATGTCAACAGTTCAGCCTTATTACGCAGCAAAAAGACATCAACGGACAGCAGTCACAGGCGTTAAATGAAAATAAGTCTTGCACATGTGTACCAGGTACACCGCATCATACCTGATAATACACTTATGTATTCACAGATGTACTGGGTAATTAACAGAACATTGCCATTTCGGCAAAGCCGTAAACTGGGTCACTTACAGTACCTGCATGTTTTATCTTTCCGTGAACAAATTTCAACGATCATGCAAATTACTATTGCAGCCTAAATCACAGATTAAAGAAGTATGAAGTTTTATCATGAGCATCGTTGTTATGATTAACGTGCTATTTTCGGTCAAACTATTTATACTCACATGAAGAAAAGTATTCATATATTTATACACAATATACATACATACACACACACACACACACACACATATATATATGTATATATATATATGGGTGCCTGGCTTAGTGCTAGAGAAATGGCTTCCATTAGCAAGACCGGAGATTTTATTCGACCTTGCCGTGAACTGATAGCAACTCTAACTGGGGTCGAGAAAATGGCATCGGGCTCGCAACTTCATCCTTCGAGACTAGCCGAAAACAGGAATGCTCTAACCCTCAGGCGCAACGCCCTCTAAAATGGAATAAAGCTTATGATATATATATATATATATATATATATATATATATATATATATATATATATATATATATATATATATATATATATATACATATATATATATATAAATATATATATATATAAATATACATATGAATATATATATTTATATAAATATATATGAATATATATATATATATATATATATATATATATATATATATATATATATATATATATATATATATATATATATATATATATATATATATATATATATATATACTGTATACATTGGTTAGTCTGTGTAAACCTATACAAAGAAATAAACATTCTCAACCAATTATTCTTTCACAATTCCCTTAAAAGGAAACTACTCAGACCCTACTGCCAATGCGGTATATCTTCCAAAAAATGTACACCAAGCAATAATGACACCACATGTGGATTTTGATCGCATTCCTTTATTAAAAGTGAACGCGAAGGCAGTCGAATTTCTTCGGCAAGGCGCAGTTGCGTTCATTTCTCCATGAAACTTAAAGTGGTTAAGCCTTCCCTCGTAATGGAAGGTTCCCTGACACAAATACTTCCCGACAGCAGACGTCGTATCCTTCAATGAAAATGCGCCCGCAGATTTTAACTTGATCTGGCGCCTCGGGAGGAGGGAAGGAGGGAAGTATGAAGGGATATTGCTGGATGGTCGAAAGAATGGTTCCACTGTAGCATACATAATGCATACAGTGGCAGATACTTTTATGTTTAACGAAACGTTTTTTTGAAGTGCTAAACATTTTTCCTTAATTTCCGTTCTACATTATTGTCTTTTAACGAAGGCCTAGAGGAAAAGCAATAGTTTATCCACAAACAAGTACACTGACAATTAAGAAAAGGAACGGAAGCAAACAAATAAATAAGACTTCATCCTCAAAGAAGCCTGCGTCCGTCCTATAAAAACAGCTTGTTATACAAATCACTGACAATTAAGAAAATAAATGTCTAAGTACAAACATGCACGTACACATAAACGAAAACTCACATACATTATATATATATTGTATTTATATATATATATATATATATATATATATATATATATATATATATATATATATATATATATATATATATATATATATATGTGTGTGTGTGTACGTGTGTGTGCTTGTGCGTGTGTGAATTTGTACACTTAAAGCTCTATGTATGGGCATACATGAGTGTAAGTATTAGCGATATCCAACTAAAGGAGCCAGGATACACAATTTAAGCTGAGCATATTCCGAAGTTTCTCCACACATCTACGGGAACGATATCACTTCCACGAAAATAAAACAAAGCAGGGAAATATGTCTCTCTGTCACGCGAGGGAAGTTAGGTCACGATGAGCTCACTTCAAAATGGAAAATGGTAAATGTACTTGAATCACGCATCGGAAACCTCAAGAGGCCTGCCACCACTCCTTCTATTCTCGAAAATTTTATAATGATTGTAATACATACATATACATATATATGTGTGTATATATATACATATATATTCATATATATTTATGTGTATATGTATATTTACACACACACACATATATACATGTGTGTGTGTGTTTGCGTGCGCGTATGTGTGTATGTGTGTAAATGCCCCTACCTACAAAAATTCGAAACAGCATATAATTACATTTTGGTTCAACAGTAACTATCATCTGAGACCGTAATAATTACGCGCGATTAAAGGACACAAAACAATTCATTATTTATTGAGGGCAATTATCCTCCTCGACTGTCGCATTCTTTAATGATGAAATACCTTCACAATCTTTTGGAGAGCAATTACAGTAAGAGAATCAGTGGAATGTCCAAACGCAGATTCAAGACTGCGGGTCACAGGATCAAAGAGTAGTTTTGTAAGCATGGGAGGGTAGGAAGAAAGAAATAAAAGCAGTAATTAGAGAGGGCAGAAATGTGTTGGTTGGTGATGGAAAAAAGGGAATCATTTGAAGTACAGTTGCTAGAAAAATGGATAATCATAAAGCAGGATACAGAGAGGATAAATATAAAAGCAGAGGATGGAATGAGTGAAATTTCAGTCAATTTCTGTCACTGTGAAAAAAATGATAGTATTCTTTAAAGAGAAATAGAAGATGCTGTTTATTGAAGTGGATTCAATTAATATTTAGTGAGCAACTGTATCTGAGAATAAAAATTGCTAAAGAGAAATGCTTCCTCGAGGATTTACTAAGTGTGGAGGATTGACCACATGAAATCTGAATGTTGCTACGGAATCAGCGGTGAGTCTAAATTTGAGAATGTACGTAGTAGTGAATGTTGAGGATTAAGACTTAGAAACTGCTGGATTGGTGCAGCGAAAGAGGCATTATGAAGGAAGATATGTAAGGAGTTAACTGTGCAGCTGACGAGTGTTCTGTAAACCTTTCCTGGAAATCATCCGCGAGAGAGCAGTTAGTGTGAGCAAGTAGAATTGTCCGATAAATTTTTTTTTTTTTTTTTTTCGCATAGCTACTCCCTGCAAGAGGAAAATGATTAGTGTTGAAACGTCACAGCATAAATACCTGGCAAATACCTAAATGGTAATACCTCTGGTACCACAGCCTCTGAGGGGAAAGAGGCTTATGCTGAAAACATTCACAATATATATATATATATATATATATATATATATATATATATATATATATATATATATATATATATATATATATATATATATATATATATATAAATATATATATATATATATATATATATATATATATATATATATATATATATATATATATATGTATATGTATATATATATATATATATATATATATATATGTATATATATGTATATTTATATAAAAACATATACATTATATATATACATATATATATATATATATATACATACATATATATATATATATACATATATTTGTGTGTGTAAATAGATAGGTATGTACCACAAAACATACACTGATATCACGTGGCAAAGTTGGAAGTTTTTACACGGATGTCGATCATTGCCTAGGCAAAAAAATTTACAGTAGGGTTAGATAACATCGTGCATTGCAATTACGACCAGAAAAACGACAGGAAATCATTTGCATTTTTCATGTTGTAATGTGATTATGTCTGACAGAAATGCGAAAAAATCCTGACATAAATTATGGGACTGATGCATTATGGCCTGAACGGAATTCAGGGAATTATCAGTTATGCACTGATTTTAAAAAGAGGAACGCTATTTAACGAAACCTTTACAGTCTCATTATTATTAAATTTGCAGTAGTGCAGCAGCACCAGCATGACAATTATTATTATTATTATTATTATCTACGTAGCTATTGTGTGCGCTACCAAGTTTTACTATAGCAGTTGGCAAGGTGTTCTAGCGAGCAATATTCACGTTTCAGGGAAGCCCTTCCCAATCCCCACCCCTTTGTTGTCTTTTGATGTTAGTGATGTCTTACCCCCACAGTATTCTGGAAGAGATAGTAAGTCATATGTATCCCAAGTTTGGTTGATATTGGTCAATACATTTCAGAGTTATGCTGGAACATGCACACGCACATACATACATACATACATCCATTTATATTTACATATATATATATATACACATGTATATATACATGTATGTATGTATGTGTATATTTATATGTATATATATATGTATATATATACACATATATTAGTGTGTGTGTGTTTTGTGTGTATCTTAATTTTCAGTGGAAGTTTTCAGTACTACTTCTAAACTCATGAAAACGCACCTTCATAGTATTTTTAATCAAACGTTATAAGACATTTCAGTTAATGATAGAACTTTAAGGATATATAAGACAAATAATGTTGGGTATATCCCTTAAATCACACAATCTGTTCACTTACAACCCACTGTATATATATATATATATATATATATATATATATATATATATATATATATATATATATATATACATACATATACATATACATATACATATACTATATATATATATATATATATACATACATATATACATATATATATATATTTTATATATATATACTATATATATATATAATATTTTATATATATATATATATATATATATATATATATATATATATATATATATATATATATATATATATATATACACATACATACACAAACAATAAGACAATAAGAGAGAGGGGGAGAAACTCTTGCAACGCGTTTGTGCACAATAAATGGAGCAATATATTACGAGTGGACGTTACGGCGCCAAGCAGTCCTTTGTACTGCTTCCTTATTTACAGCTCATACGGAAAAAATTAATTAGATTTAAAGCCACAATGCTTTTACTTTCTCTTGTGCAATCAGAGAACTGAGAAGTAGGTCTGCCCCACTTTTTTTTATAGCATGCTTATTTTTTATCCCCTACGTTCTCCTTCCAGTGGCGGTAAATTGGCTTTATTTTATCCAACCGATGATTACGGAAGTCTATCAACTACAAGACTCTGGGAACATTAAGCCATGCACCATTCCAGAGTTTAAATATGGAAGGGAAAATAGGGGATAAACACGGCATACTTCTGTAATGACTGTGTAGGCAAATTACCTGTATTGGATTACAGCCCGGAGAATAGCAGTACAAATATGCTTCTAAAATAAGCATAGAAATATATACGTGAGAAATTCATTTTGCTTTTTTTTTGACAATCCATCATATTTTTTTTGATAAAAGACAAGTTTCCTAGCGTTCATAATTCATGTTTACCTTTATTTAAAATGAAACCAACAATAATGACATTGTGTATTTCTGCTAACCTTTAGTTGCTCACCCTAAATGTAAAAAAAGGAGTTATAAAGACGGCAGTATTGTCAGGAAAAAAGATTATATACATTTATTTCTGAAATATGGAATGGAACCATAATCGTTACTCGATCCATCCCCTTAGAAATCCCTTCGTGTTATGAAACAAGTGAAGAAAAAGAAAAAAAAAGAAGGAAGAAACTCATCTCTGACCCTAAGTGACGCAACAGAAGTCTGGTTGTTTGTTGCACGTGCAAAACACCAGGGACCTTGCCGCGTACGTCCGCCGTACATTTACCAGAAGAAATTGCTTGTCGTTTCTAGAAGCATATTTTTAGAGTCCGCAAAACAAAAGGATTTGTTCTCGAGAGACCCTCTGGATTTTGGGACAGTGCGACTTGAATGCGATATTTTTCCTGCGAATAAGAGAGAGAGAGAGAGAGAGAGAGAGAGAGAGAGAGAGAGAGAGAGAGAGAGAGAGAGAGAGGAAAAAATCTTGATTATCTCCAGCGATTCTTCGACAACACTTTTTTTTTTTTCTTGAATTTGTTTTTCGTTCTAGCTGTCTGTTTCTAGTTTGCGTGAAATGCCATTCCTTTGCCTTTTAGAGTGGACCCCTTTGCTGTTTTATAAATTGCTCTGTTCTACTACATTTGGATACAAAACTATATTACAGGCTTTCAGGACCGGTTTTCTTAACAAATGCGTTGAGATATACTGAAACGGAAAAGCTTACACCAACAGTGTGTTTGCACCGAAGTGTTTGGAGTGTGTGTGTGTGTGGCGAACGTCTTCAACTTCTCCCTTTTCCATAGTCATGAAAAGTCTCCCCACCCCCTCCCCCGTGGAATTCTCAAAAACAAGGTGGGGTCACTCTAAATTCTCTCTTTCTAGATTTCAAAGAAGAAAGGATTCTTTTTTCAGACTGCTGGCCAAATACTCTCTCTCTCTCTCTCTCTCTCTCTCTCTCTCTCTCTCTCTCTCTCTCTCTCTCTCTCTCTCTCTCTTTGATAGTTTTACCAGATACTCAAATAATGTTTTCTTATTCATTCATTCCTGAGGAGTCAAATTGGAAAAATATCCACAATCAATTCACTGAACCTTCTTACATTCAGCTTTTGTAAATCTTTGTTCTCTATTTTGCTTTGCTGTAGGGAGTCAGAGATCAATTATTTTTCCTGTATTCCGTTTTTAGACACTTCTCTTTCCAGATAATCAGAGAGAAAAAAAAGATAGGAAAAATTTCATGATTCAACTTTTTTCGTGTTTGTTTACTTATAATCAGAACTCCCGGGGAGCAAGATAATGAAAAAATATAAACACTGCTATTACGCCAAGAAATCTGACGAGGGTAAAAACGACTCGGTATTCATTACGGCAAGAATAAAGGTGGATTCATCACGCTAATTGTCGCTATGGCCTCCCTTCGGGTCCACGTAAGGTAACCTTATTGATTATAATCTGTCATGAAACTAGGGCTTGGAATAGCACAACTCTCTCTCTCTCTCTCTCTCTCTCTCTCTCTCTCTCTCTCTCTCTCTCTCTCTCTCATACAAAAGCCATTTCGTTTATTCGCCTTATGTTCTCTCTCTCTCTCACACCACCCCCAGCCCACCCCCATGAAGTTTAATAAGAATGGCAAATGCATCCTTTTATGAAGAAGACATTTTCTTAATTGTATTTAGCAATCTCTCTCCCCTCTTTTGTCTGTCTGTCTGTCTTCCTCTTGTTTACTGACATTTCATGGTTTACTTACTCTAAGACATTATCTATTGCTTATCTCATCCTTCTTCGCTTTCTTCCCATAAGTCTCATTGTCTATCCCTCAGTTTTTTGGAATCATTCAGACTTCGAATTTATTTACTATCTCTTTTTGTTTTCCACTCACGTTTGTGATCTCTCTCTCTCTCTCTCTCTCTCTCTCTCTCTCTCTCTCTCTCTCTCTTCAGGTGTCAGCCACCGAAAGCCGTTTGATTATACAGAATCTCGTGAGGCCTGTGTTTCTTTCCTGTGACTACAGTTCTTTTTTATAAATTTACTTCTGTCTCATCAATTTTGTTCCACTCGCAATGTCTCTGATTAATTACAGCTAGTTCTGTGCTGGCTTGAGGCATATTTAATTTCTTCCAACAAGCAAAAGTCTGTTTTTGTTTCAGTCGTACTGATTTGTTTCTTCAGGCGGACTGTAATCACGACTTCGTTTTTCCTGTTTATTTCTTCAGGCAAACTCACATGCATGGTTGATTTATGATTTATTTAAGAAAACAAGTAAAAAATTCGCCGCAGTTTCTTCGGCGCAATCGAGTTTTTTGTACGGTGTATAATGCTGTATGAAACTCTCAGCCGCGGCCCATGAACCTTTCAGCCATGGCCCGGTGGTGGCCTGTGTTGTTGGCACCTATAGCGGTGCCAGACGCACGATCGTGGATAAACTTAACCTTAAATAAAATAAAAACTACTGAGGATAGCGGGCTGTAATTTAGTATGTTTGATGACTGGAGGGTGGATGATCAACATACCAATTTGCAGCCCTCTAGCCTCAGTAGTTTTTAAGATCTAAGGACGGACAGAAAAAGTGCGGACGGACAGACAAACAGCCATCTCAATAGTTTTCTTTTACAAAAACTAAAACGAAGTTCAGTTTGTATCCCTCTTCGCAGCAAGATACAAGAAGGTGCCACCGTAATCAAAAAGGAGAATGTTAACACTAGCTTACTGAGAGAAGAGCAATAGTCTACCAGCATGAAATGAAAGAGGAAAACATCGCACAGAATGAAAGAACAGAGGATCAGACCAGCTGATTATTCTGGTGGATACTGAGAGTCTTCCAATTCAGTGAGTTGTTCTTATGTTCTCAAATGATTATTCATACAACTGTTGTTTCATAGGTATAACAGGTATTGCCTGGATGGCAGTTGCGGCCGGGGTGGATGCTCCAAGTATTTGTAATACAGCGAATTTGATCAGTAACCCTTTTATATATATATATATAATATATATATATATATATATATATATATATATATAGTGTATATGTATATATATACAATGATGAAAATTCAGAAACAGATTGAGCAGATGGATTAACTATCAGTTTAATTTAATTTTCACTTGCTAGTTCCCTTCCAGCTAAGACTTCCAGAGGGAAGGAGCTGAAGGAGATGCGAGCACTGGAAGGGATAGGAGGGTGAGGGCTGAGGAGGAGGAGGAGGAGGAGGAGGAGGAGGAGGAGGAGGAGGAGGAGGAGGAGGAGGAGGAGGAATAAAAAAGGTGAAAAGCAAATTAGGAGCGAAGATGGAGGTACGCAGACCACCTTCTGAGTTCCGTCTTTTGTTCGAGCCAGGGAATGCAGTCCTTTTAGCCCAGGCCCTAACAATGGCTTAGCAGCAGCCATAAGCAGCTGCAACTCCCGAAGGAGAGTGAGGAAGAACTCGAGGAAGAACGCAAAGGAGAAGGCAGGGAAGTGCAGCAACTTCCCCTCAGCAAGCAAAGTACCAGCGCCAAATGCCTCCGGAGGCGGGGAGGGAGTGGGCCAGGGGCGACTGGTTACGGGAATGAGGTGAGCGAATAAAGCAAGAAGCAATAAATGAGGAGAAAGAGAGAATCTGAGAGAAATCAGGAAACAGGAGATAGAGGCGAAGAAGTTGGAGGAAGAACTCTGAAGAATGCTGTGGGTTGAAGGAGAGATATGCCAAGCATGGTCGAAGGGTAAGGAATGAAAGAGACCATTACAAAGCTTTCCGAGGAGTATTAATTTCTCTCTCTCTCTCTCTCTCTCTCTCTCTCTCTCTCTCTCTCTCTCTCTCTCTCTTCGAGCAGACTCCTCCACAAAATTTAATTAAATTAGTTCCAGATTCTTTACGCTTCATTTCATTTCGCCGGTCAAGATGTGTACCTCCATCCAACTTCAGTCGGCTTCTAAATGTTGCGTAAACTTCAGTAATTCATTAATAATTCTGTGACCATTTTAACCAGTTTGACAAAAGATTTGGAGTCATACACGCGTACATTTGTCCCGTTTCCTGCTCTTTAGCTTGAAATTATATACAGTGTTAACGTAGGATAAGGAAAAGCAAATCTCATGTCTAGGGTATAGTAAAATCAAATTATTCTTGGCTATGAACAAGCAATGTTTATTTGTTATTTAGAAAGCGTTTCTCCTTCCAAAGATAACACAACCAGACACATTTTTCCATAGGCTGTAGTTCATTAATTTCACAAACTTATGCCTCCACAAGAAAACACCGTTCAATTAATCTTGTTTATGAAATCAGCAACGGATGCATCTTTAACTGGTTTAACTTGTAAACAAACGAGTTCATAAGAAATGAATGCCAAAAACGTTCAGCTTTTGGTTACTAGAGTGAGGATCTTAGCTCCGGTATAATGCATCTGAATTCGACAGATGCGTTTATGTCTATGAATGAGCGGAAATCGATTCTCATTCTTCTGCATAGCAAACTATCTTCCCATCTCATGTGAGGTCTTCACAGATTTCCCATTTCGACATCAAGACCTCGAGTTGACAGCTTTTCCATTAAGTATTAGGATATCGGAAATCTATGAAGTCATTGTGGCTTTTAGAAATACATATAGTGCACTCAGACACGTTTGTACACATTTTCAGCATTAATCGTTTCCTTTTAAGGGATGACTCCTGAGAAATGAAAAGACAATCATTCTTAAAATGCTGAATTGTGCATTAGCCCCGAGTGCAGAAAACTTCCACAACTTACAATCACGCGCACACAGACACACACACACACACACACACACACACACACACATATATATATATATATATATATATATATATATATATATATATATATATACATATATATATATATATGCATATATCTATCTATCTCTATCTATCTATATATATATATATATATATATATATATATATATATATATATGCATATATCTATCTATCTATCTATCTATAGAGTATATATTTCTAAAGAAACTACTTTCTTTGAGTTGATCGGATCGTATGTTGACCATAGTCTTTATTTCTTATGATTTGCATCGGAGGGGATCCATTTCCTCTTAATCACCAGCATTAAAAACAAAGAAAGACCACCAGTGGTCAGAGCTTTTGAAAGATTAAGAATTTGATTTCTCATCCTGCAAAGAGAGGTTAGAGACATTCTAATGAGGTGCCACATACCTGCGGTGACAAGACTGTTTTCTTTTTGATAGTAATGTGTGCCGACAGTAATAAAAGACGCCGAACTATTTCAGCAGAGTTACGATAGCAGTTCCATGCTGAATGTCTTTGTATATAAAGACAGAAGAACCATACGGTACGAAAAAATAGTGTACGATGAGTCAGGAAAACCAGAAACGGTAAAAGAAAATAAACGACGCGCAAAACCTGACAGAGCGCTAATGTCAAATTCATGTTGACGCAGATGAGCAGATTATATTTCTGTCACATGTAGACACGAAGGCAGTGTTACACGATGAGTTGGCTACTAATTGTTATGAATATAGACTATCCTTACAACAGTATGTGGCTTTGTATTTATGTTATGTAAGTTCTATAGCACCACCATGGGAATAATGGTGTACAATATATATATATATATATATATATATATATATATATATATATATATATATATATATATATATATATATATATATATATATATTTATGTATGTATGTATGTATATATATACATATGTATATATATATACATACATCAATTGTTTTGCATAAAAAATAGTCTTGACGAATATACTGGTGCAAGTTACTGGCAGCTGATGATCACTGCACAAGTTTTGAACACACTAGATATGTTTATATGCACACATATATATGTATAATACACACATATGTACACATACATATACGTATGTGTATGTATGTATGTATATATATAAATATATATATATATATATATATATATATATACATTTATATGTATATATATATATATATATATATATATATATATATATATATATATATATATAAAATTATAAGCATGAAAAGAGAAAAACAGGCGGTCTCAGAGTAGCCCACAGTTGTTAACGAAATATTAAGAGGTTAAAAGAAAAGGCAAGAAAATACTTGTCAATTGGAGGGATGAGTCATTGATAACACCAGAAAAGCACGATGACACCGCTGTAAGGAACATCTTTATGATGCCATGAATATAGGTTGAGAGGGAGACATCTGACTGATACACCAAGAGCTGAAGAAGTGACGAATAAATTCACGATTTTCGAAGTAGACCCGACAATGGAGCAGCTTGGGAGGGACAAGTACTGAGCTGTGATGATGGAATCTCAGTATTTGTGATTTTAGCCGAAAACCAAGACTCGTATAATAGCTACAGGTTTGGAAAATATGGAATGATGAAACAAAGCATGATGACTGAGAACTGACAGTCAGCAAAGATGTCACAGAAACATTGCACTGGCGTAGGTCATAATGAGGTTATTCAATATGCTTATTCTCAATTGGCTGGAGAAAGAACAAGTACAAAATGCGCCGAAGTTTCTTCGGCGCAATCGAGGTTTCTGTACAACTTATAATGCTGTATGAGCCGCGGCCCATGAAACTTTCAGCTACGGCCCGGTGGCGGTGGTGGCCTGTCCAATAGCGCTGCCAGATGCACGGTCATGGCTAACTTTAACCTTAAATAAAATCAAAACTACTGACCGTAGAGGGCTGTAATTTGGTATGTTTGATGAATGGAGGCTGGATGATCAACATACCAATTTGCAGACCTCTAGCCTCAGTAGTTTTTAAGATCTGAGGGCGGACAGAAATGAATCAAATATTTGTGTAAAGTAAATTACGATGCAGCAATGTAGCGAATATCAAAATCTTCTGATGGTTTTCGTCGTTTACGAGAAAGCACCCGACAACATTCACAAACCAGTATTACATCTTTATGATATTCCTTAAATATGTGACACTGATTGAAAAAATCCATGAACGAACGACTCAGATGCAAAGGTAAAGATGATGGAGCCTTGCCAAGCTAATTTTCAGTTGGCGTATCATTCAAGGGGATGATATATCACCTTTGCTGTTTGCACTTTTCAATGGTGTTATGATGGATAACGCGGTTAGAGAGGGAGAGGACAACCTTATTCATTCTTTCTCTTTCTAGCACTATATTATATCTTTGTGAATACTCTCTTCTCATTATTCTTTATGTATATATACTTAATTTCTGTCTCTAGATGTACAATGCATTCTACTATGCAAGTTTTGTTATCTTTGTTATCTTATTCCAGTTTAAACCTGGAGTAAGGTAACAAAGATAACAAAATTTGCTTGGCAGAATCATTATATATCTAGAGACAGAAATAAAGTATACATAAAAAATAATGAGAAGAGAGTATGCACAAAGATATAATATAGTGCTAGACAGAGAAAGGATTAATAAGGTTGTCTTTCAAATAATTCTGAACAATAATATCTAGTTCTGGTTCTCTGAGTTTTGAATTTACCAAAAGACTAAAAAGGGATAATCAAACAATGGTCAGGCTGAATAACATTTTTTAATTTAATTAAATTCAAGTTATATACGAAAGAAAAATCGTGCATTATTGCAATACGGACATGGATCCCAGAATGACAGTGAAATTATATTGAAGAAATTCTGTCGATTTGAGAGCAACGTATCCAAAAGAACATTACCAGTCAGGTGGCAGCATAAAATGAAATATCGTACTGTGAAGGAAAACGTGGAGGCTCCATTTGTAGGGAGATAATGATAAAAGGGAAATGAAAGTAGTTTGGACATATCCTTCCCACAGCCCCGTAAAGATTTGTGCGAGACACTTCAGCTGGGCTCCTGTGGGGGACAGAAAGGTCACAAAACCAGAACTACTTGGTTGAGAACTGTGAGTCCGAAGGCTGCAGATACTTTGAGATTTGTGGAAGTGAAGAACTGGGAAGACACAAGGGGCGGAATTTCACAGGGATCCTTTGCGTCGTACGACGTTGAAGGCAATATATACATATACACATACATATACATACTATTTATAGATACATAAACCTTCGATCTGGATACGGGGATAAAAGTACGATGCAGTCCCTTTATGCCGGAATTCGAATAAGGGTTAAGAAATGTAGCCCAACACTCAATCAACCAAGTTATCATGAAAAATATTTCCGTATTAGCTGGTACATACATCTTCTGTCAGTAGAATTCAAATACATTTTACTTAAAGAGAAATAGACCCATGACACCAGGGGCTTTTTTTTTTTTTTTGCATTTTTGCTGACACATTGACCTT
This sequence comes from Macrobrachium rosenbergii, assembly GCF_040412425.1. Lineage (NCBI taxonomy): Eukaryota > Metazoa > Arthropoda > Malacostraca > Decapoda > Palaemonidae > Macrobrachium > Macrobrachium rosenbergii. Next base: position 5,958,081 of record NC_089772.1, on the reverse strand, counting down.
CCACCTTCGAGGGACGCTATGTCCTGACCTTTGGCTCTGATCAGTAATCCTGAACTCTGCATTCCGTGTGTAAGTCAAAGAGCTCGGCCGCGGACTAGACGAAGCAAGGATAAATTGTAGGCTATCGTTATTAAACACAGAAAAAGAGATAGGGATGCACATTTCTTTCTTATTGCTACTAGTGTATCACACACCAAAATGATGATAATATAAGAGAGGATTGGGGTGCAAGTCCCGACCCCAGGAACGGTCAGTACCGTTCCAAAGCTCAGAAAAAGGCACCTTTATTCTGCAGCTGGACTAAAGCCGTAGGCTATCGTTGTCGCACAAAAATTATACGGATATGCATTGCATTTTGTTAAATGAAGAATACATACTTATGAGTAATGAAATTGATTACATTTCCTCAAACATTGTTGAACAGTTTACCGTAAAAAAAAAAATGGAATGCAAGGTTGCTGAGCACTGGGACAACGGAGCAACTCAACAAAAATGTGGACGCTGATGCTTAAAAAACAGAGCAACATGCACTAGCTCTTGGGATGCAGGTACAACGGGCGGTAATAGAAGCTCCATTGTTGAATCAATAGGGGCACAGAAAAAAGGCGGAAATTTCCACATCCTAGAGATGATGGGCATGAGAGACATCAAAATGACTGACTCTGGCACTGGCAATTTCTTCCAGACAGTTGGGGAACGAAAACGAAACATAGTGTACTCTAAGATATATAAGTCTTAGCCATTATTAATGTTTTTTGTCTCAGTCCATTAATACCTTCTAATTCTCGGAAATAACCTTCTTTTGAGGATGGATTTTTCTCCCGTAAATTCAAGAACGACGCACTGGGATGGGGGAGGGTCGGGTCGGCCTATTGACGAGGGTATGGGTGGCCTCCATTCTCTAAGAGGATTAGGGTCTTTAGATCAAGGGATCAAATACGGCCCCTCACCCCCTACCCACCCTTATCTCTCTCTCTCTCTCTCTATCTCTCCTTCATTTTCAGTCTGTGTCGGATCTGCCGTCTCTGTTTGTCTGTCTGTCTGTTTCCTTCATATTTAATCTCTCTCTCTCTCTCTCTCTCTCTCTCTCTCTCTCTCTCTCTCTCTCTCTCTCTCTCTCTCGTTTTTCGTCCCTGGTAATAAAATTCTTTGGTGGGCTTTCGGGCCTTCTTTGTGGTGACCCGAAGTCATTCCTAACAATTTTGGGGGACAATTGCCCGTCTTATTTTTCTTTTTTTCTTTTCTTATCTACGTTTTCTCCTGTTCTTTCTTTACTTTATATGTCTCTGTTATCTTATCTGCCTTGCCTTTCCCCATCCTCCGCTCTTCTATCCAACATATAGCTTCCTGCCTTTGAAGTTATATTATTCCGCAATAATTCTTTTAGTTACCACTTTCATTTTTACGATTACCCAAAAGAACAGTTTTCATGTCAACAAACCCCTTGGAACTTTCTTTTACCCAGACATATATTAAACACCTTTTCACCGATTACGCTTTCACCACTTCACCTGAAACTCCCTCAACGCATGATGCCTTCATCTTCTTCAAATTTCTTGTTTATCTTCTTTACCCTCTCAAGAGTTATTCCCACAAGCCTTCAAATTTTCAGTAATCCTTTCCATACTGCAGGCATAAGCAGACCTTCATTCTCGTCAGAGAGACTCGCTTCCATAGGCATTTCTTTGACCACATCAATAGCAATTTTAAGCATGTCGATTCTCAGGTGAATATATGTCTTTGTTTCATATTGCAAACCCTTTGCAAGGTTTTCATAATGGAACGATGCATAACTGTGATCGCTGCATGTGGAACATATGAAGTTGCACAGGATAAAATGATGAAAAACCCGACTTATATCAATAATTCCCGTACAATTATATACAGAACTCAAGTGCAAAGATAACTGAATATTAATGCGTCTGTTGAGAAGCAGAGTTGTTTTATAATACACTGCATTAAAGTATGTTTTATATATATATATATATATATATATATATATATATATATATATATATATATATATATATATATATATATACTGTATATGTGTGTTATTACACCAAACTCTTTGGTTAAATATGCTGAGATAACACGAAGGCTACTCGCTGTTCATCCATATCGGTTATTCACTCAGCTTGAAGCACAAGTACGCCCATACCCACCCACCCACACATACACACACACACACACACACACACACGTATACTCACACCCATATATATATATATGTATATATATATGTATATATATATATGTACTCGTATATATATATATACAATCATGAAGCTATAAATGTCGTTTAATATCAAATTCACGCTACCTCGAGAGTATCTCCGATGGAGAATTATCACCGAAGGGGAATTTATATAAGTGATAAATGAACAGGTACCACTGGGACGCGCCTCTCTTGATGGCGCGGTGGTAACGTCTACTGGAGTCGTTGAATGGGTCCATGTCAAGGGTTCGCGTCCCAGTGGTACCTGTTCATTTATCACTTATATAAATTCCCCTTCGGTGATAATTCTCCATCGGAGATACTCTCGAGGTGGCGTGAATTTGATATTAAACGACATTTGTAGCTTCATGATTGTATATAAATCATATATATATATATATAAAATATTTATATATATATATATATATATATATATATATATATATATATATATATATATATATATATATATATATGCAAGAAAAAGCTCAAGCAAGGACGGAGCGATGTAAGGGCGTTTCTTATAACCAACTGTGCTTCTGTTGACTTAAATATTAAACCAGATAGTTAGTCGACTGTGTATTGAGAGATAAATAGATAGATAGTTAAAAAATTTAATGTTTTATATACAATCAGTGCACAATTGATTATAATCAATATACCATTCTTCATATCACACTCGATGGTAAAACTATTAATAGGTAACACATCCAGTGACAAGTGTTTTACCATTTGTGGCCTGGTCATAATCAACAAGTGTTGCTCAATAACTACCTGATGTCTTGTAAACGGGGTTCTAAGAAAACGAAACAGAGGGAAAATAGGTAATGGGAACACGAATAACGCAAGACTGAAGAATTAGCGTCTTCCTGTATTCAAAACTGAAAGGTGATTAAGTAATCTTGATCAAAACTTAAAATAGTGACGGTAATTAGAAAGTGTTTTTTATTTAACACATGTCCACATTTGGTCTTATCTCCAGTGTTTCACTGGATCGCGAAGCTTGATGTGATATTACATGTTGAGTTAATATTAACAAGTGTATTCTTTATTCTATAGTTCGTAACGTTAATCAATGAAATCCTACGGTTCTTTCTCGATACTCATGAAAACCCTTTTCCTATTTAGGTTTTACACAAACGACTTTCATTCCATTTACATACCAGCTTTATCCAAATTTGCATCTTCCATTTCCTATTTCTCGATAACAAATTCAAGGCGATCATATTTATGTCCCAAGGAAACACTGTGAAGGAAACGCTAGGCGGCCTTCAGTCAACGGCTTGAATTTCCCCTGTAATGGCTGACCTAGCCAGTTTTATTTGCTTACCAATCGGATCAAGGGATTGTCGAGCTTACACAGACTCAGATATCACCAAAAGCATGATCACTCATCGACTATTTTATATATTTCCTAATGCAGCACATTCTAAAATCAACAAGACAAAATTCTGAGGACGGTGACACAGTTTAAGAAAAAAAAAAAACTGTCATTAATTTTATTCCAGACTTAGAAAATTTGACTTGGCAGCAGTGTTTCCCTTGCTTCCAAATTTAGGCTCTATTTTTATTCAAATGAACTCGTTGAACGAGACTACTGAATCAAACCGTGTGACTCGAACTGTGCTCGCCTGAGGGAATTGTTCCTTAACAAGGTGTGAAAATCGCAACAAATAAAAGGTAAAGAAGCTAAATTGTTATGTAGGTAGAAACCAAAGAGGGTGGATGAAAGATAAAAGGGAGAAAGCAATGGAAAAGTCCTTTAGTCCCAATTAGTGGGAGCTGAAGAACAATAAAGTACGAAACAACTGACGGTACTGCAATACATAAATACATATGTTAAATTCATGAACACGCATCTCACACACTGCTATTGCGAAATGCTTCTTATTCTGGTTGTTGAGAAAACTTAAATGTCAGTAATCGTGTTGCTGACACATATTCTCTATTTACCTCATGTTAATTATGCAATAACTTTACGCCCTCTTTCAGGTAAGTTGTAAGAAAACACTCACACACATACAGGTACATGCGCGTGTGTATGTGAGTGGATTGCGTGCATTGACCAACATACATACTTACATACGTAGGTACATAAACACATACAAATGGATATCAAAATAGATTATGCAAATGGAGGGGATGCTTTTTCAAGTGAATGCGGCCCTGAGTATTTTGAAGATTTGTTGAATGCAGAAGACGTACCGTTTAGAGGATATAAAACCTAAAGGCACAAATTGTTTTTGAATATATTCGTAAGATTTTTGGAATGGTAAAAAAAAAATGAACCACAGGAGTTCCGTTAGTGGATCATAAATTATATGCATTTACACGCGCGCACACAAACACTTATATATATATACATATATCTATGTATATATATATATACACACATACATATATATGGTTTTATTTATACAAATGTATATATACTATACATATATAGTATATATATATATAAATATGTATGTATAAAACCATACATAACCTAACATGATGAGTCTGTTGGGATGCCCTTTTCCATCCTGGCTGAAAGCCTTTGTAATAATGAGCAAAATAACAAGATAACATATTAAACTTTAACGGGCGGAGTGGCCAGACATGCGCAAACAGGTGGGAAATTATTCTTTAAAAGTCCAGTGACTTAAAAACGCCGCCTCTTGCCCTCCACCGACAACTGACACTAAACTGACATCATCAAGGTTAAAAGGTAGTCTACTGTGCACGCCCAGAATGTCAGAATTCCTTTATGCAGGGAAATTTAAGAAGATGAAACGCTGAGATCTGATGTGGGAGGTCCATGTGGTATGGGTTACTTCAAACAAATAGTCCGTCCCATGATATCATCTAATGCGCACTTACGAAAATAAATGTTTACTTCCAGAGTTACCCAAACGCTCCCGATAAAGATTAAGTCTTCCTCAGTGCTTCAAGATTCTGTCAGTATTTTCAATGCAGATTTAGTTTACAGACGTCTCTTTGCACGATTTCCCACACCGTTTTACCTTTGTGAAAGTGGCTGTGTTTTTAATATTCACAACTACAATAAGATAGGCTAAAAAGAATGACATGTGAGAATGTTACAATACGATCTTGCTTGAAAGTATGTGGTATTAGATTTTGCAAAACCACGTACACAACTGATATTATTGATAATAACACATCATTAAAGATGGAAGGAAATGTTACAAGCGGAGATAATGAAACGCAGTAGAGAAAGGAAATATAGAAGACACTCTCATAATCTTATGGAGCCTTGTTTTGTAAGTAGATTACAATCAACATTGGTTGGATATGTAGCTGAGGTTTTGATCTAGTTTTTGGGCTTGCTTTGAGTAATGTCATGCGGAACACCGTAGATTTCAGAAAAGTGTATTTCTGCAGAGAAATGTGTATTAACTAATAAATTATGAACCTTCTCCGCGATAACACCGGCAAATGCCTAGGTATATTACTGATCTGATATTTAAGTGGACAATACATAACAATAATTACAGTCCATGAAAAAATGATGAATCATCTGAACTTTTATTGCAATGCTCAAAGGATATTTGGAAATTCTAATGAGATAAAGTGGCAAAGATCTCGAAGAAAGTGTTAGTGCAAAATTCGCAGCTCCCGAAACAAAAGCTTTTGTAGTCTAAGCCGAACTAAGAACTAGGAATTAGCATGCTACTGGTTAGGCAACTAGTGCATCGGTAACTAGCATAGGACTGAGATGCCGCAGATAAAATATTCTCCCATATATAGTTTTGTATGTTTCTAATACGTTTTCAGGAGGGTCCAGATTCATCCCGAAGATTTTAGTATCAGTATAACTACTCTGTATGTGTAAGAGTCAGTTCTTGATATTTTGTCTTTAAACTGTATCCATTTTACTGTAACATAGCCCAATTACGTCATGTATAATGGATAATTGTCTTCGTCACTTTTGCATATCGTGCTTATTTATCTTTAGTTCTGGCGAACTTGCTTTAATGGTTGGTTCTCACACTAATAGTCTGTCATAAATGTAAGTTTCATTCAACACTGATCACTTCTTCAAACCTCTCAGTGCCATTTGACCTAAAACATTTTTCTTGCATCGATACTGATCGAGATAAGAACTAGTGAGTCCCATTATGATTTTTTTTTATTAAAGGTTTACTTTATTTAGTTTAAAGACCGCTGCCATCTCTGAAGTTTAAAGCTGTTTTTGAAATGTAATGCACCCAACAACCCTTTTCAGTTTCTCTCCGAGTCAGAGGGGTATTCGGGGTGCATTACAGCAATTCCAAATTGCAAGTTTTCATGAAACTTCTTAAGTCAGTCGTAGTAGCAATGGCCATGCTTGAATCTAGTCTTAGCATCGTAAGAATATTCAATCTTCCTTGACTGTAGCTAGCCCAAAACTAGACAATGGGCGCCAATAAGGGCTGGACAGGGTATGAATATTAAAAAAATAAAGACTCGAAGGTACACGGTCTGGAGTAACGATAGAAACTTGACTGCCTCAGAATATGAGGATGGTGGTGCCTTAATCAGTTAAACATCTCAAGATTTACAAAGATCGCTTAATATAATGCATCATATATCTAGAGATGGGACCAAAAATAAATCTAAGAACAACAGAGTAATGAGAACAGAGTATGCACACAAAGATGCAATTACGTTAGAAGGAGAAAGGATTAATGAAGTTGAATTTCCATATATTTAGGAACAATTATATCCAATGCAGGTTCTCTTGAGTAAGGCTTTAATTAAATACTATAAAAGGCCAGTTTAACAATGGCCAGGCTGAATAAGATTTAGAAATCAGATAGGCTGAAAAAATGCATATGTCAGATTAAATCTCACTCTAGTACGGTCTACTTTATTGTACGTACATGAGTCTTGGTACGACAATGAAACTATGTCCAGAGTACTTTGTCAATTTCAGAATAGAGCTTTCAGAAGAATATAAGGAGTCGTTCGGTGGGGGCAGAATAACAAATGTCAGGATGAGAAAAATATCGAAAGTTCCATATTTAGGTGAGACAATAATGAAAGGGACAAAGAGATGGCTTGCATGTATGTCCTTCTCCCACTCCTGTGAAAAATATCAGATGGTGTCTTTTGCGCTTCTGTAGGCACCAGAAGAGTTGGAAGGCCAGACCCTCTCTGATGAAATTTGGGAAGGAAGGCTGCAGATGGAAGGGGATTTATGGAAGAAAAAGAGCACATAAAAAAATCATACTGTAGGAATTACAGAGTTCCTTAACGTCGTACTGCGTTGGAGGCGATGATGATGATGATAATGAAGTAGTTGACATATTTCTCCATTGAGAACCTATTTTTTATAGATGGACAGATTTCTAAATATCACCTATTGTGATTACTTCTAGTAACTGCAGTAGCACCTGCACTAGACACAAGTGCCAGGAAATATAAAAATCACTCAGAGAAATGAAAACACGTTTTCTTGGTTAGCTTTTTATTTTTTCTTTGCCTGGTCACTAGAGTATTCGCAGCACTCACCACCTCACTCTGGAGTGTTATTTCATCTCTCACGTATCGTCTTCTCATACTATAACGAGCCCACTTATTTTATGGACAATAACATTAGATATGTTTATGGCCCCATGATGCATGTTTGTGGACGTCAACAGTGGGCATCCATTCCTTCTTTTATGGAGGGGATTTCTGCGTAATAACCCTTAAGTACGAGTCATTTGTTCTCGGTCTAGCAAGGATAAGTCATTTCCTCCCAAACTTTTTGGCGCTATTTTGCAATTTATCACACCTGAATCACAGATAAATTATATGGTATTAAGTGATTCTTTGATCCTTCGTCAGAGCCAGTCGTAATTTAAAACTCTATCAGAGTTTACCCATTCTCTGTTTTAAAAAAAGACATAACGCTAAGTGGTCCTTTGAAGTGTATGTGGATCTGTCTTAGTTGTTCTGTATTCCTTTATTCCTTTCATTCTTTTACTTTACTGCCCTTGCTTTGGAATGTGTTCAGCACTGATCTGTCCTAGAAATCAGCTCTGTTTTACGCAAACTAAGCTCAAGAGACTTACCACCGAGTACTGTAAGCTAACAACTGATAATTACATGTAATTAGCAAGGAGTTATGCCAATGTACAGTTTTTCAGTGTGGCAATACACCAATGGTTGCTGGGTGTAACTGTATGATTTCACAAAGCAGGGTGTACCTAAATCCATCTGTGGCTATGCACTTCAAATGAACGGGATACAAAATAATATTAACTTTAATGTACATTCACTGAGTTGTTGAGGACTAATTTCTTTCAGTGAACAGGCTTCAAAATTCTCTAAGTATTCATATTATCAGCTCACGTTTGAAAACCCATTTTCATAGAGTTACCCGTTCATCTTTTCCTTTCAACTATTTAACGGCTCCCGATAGCAAATTTCTGAGGTGTAAGCTAGTATTGCACCAGCCTGGTTTTTTTGCCATGCCCTATAGGTTAGGTTAGGTTAGGTTAGGTTAGGTTGGGTTAGGTTAGGTTAGATTAGATTAGCATCTCTTACATATCTTGTAATCTGGGTGTGGGAAACATAAATGAGATTATTTTCAAGAAAATTCTATGGTTAGTTTTTAAGATATGTCGTCCAGCTTTTTTCAGAGAAAGGTCACGGTATTCTGTTACAATCTCGGGAAAATGCCCACCGATCTCTCTGTACATATCGAGCTCCATGGTCTCACACGAGATCTAGAGAATAACGGTTTGGTTATTCTTTAGAACTTGGCTCCACAGATACTATCGAATGAGAGGTAGTCACGAACACGAGAATTAACCCGGTGTGATCAGTCCTTCGGACCATTCACTTCCGGGATATGGAGTTTTCCCCTTTTTCTATTTCACTTTCCTCTTCTTGATGAGGTGGGTCTGCCATTACCCAGGAACAGAAGCTTTATGAGCGTGGACGTTTCTTTCAGTGATCATGGACAAAGTGCTTCAAATTAGCAACAACCTTGAGTCACATCTATCCCTTCTATAGCTCTCTCTTACTATCACGATCTATGTCAACATTTGCAGCACAGAAATAGGGAACACTTTTGATTGGTGCTCGATAAGCCTGTATATCCGTATTCAGATCCCATCTGTGCCACTGAGGTAATTAAGGGGCCCAATTTATCCACTTTGGTATAATGATTTGTACGTAATTTATATGAATTACCCACAATTGCTCTTACTCTCAAGTCTTTGTGGGTTAAATGATTATCTTTTAGCGTCTATTGGCCAACAAACATGTGTACCGATCCTGCGTGAAAGGTATTGTACTGTCCTGGAAAAAACTTATTCTTGGTGATACATTTTATGGCACTTGAGAGCCTGTAATACCACAAGTATTACGGTAATTTCTTTAAATTATGCTTAGCAAATCTTCTTGAAAGACGATATTCGGGAATGAATACCTCTATCAAAGCCTCACTTATTGTAATTTCGACATTCCTAGCCGTAGGGATATCACGCTTCAGACATCAATCAAATAAAGATCGTCTGACTCATAACCTAAGCGTATACAGAACAGTAATTTATACCAAATTCAGTCCTTCGTGGCTGCCAATACCAAATTCAGTCCTTCTTGACTGCCAATACCAAATTCAGTCCTTCTTGACTGCCAATACCAAATTCAGTCCTTGACTGCCAATACCAAATTCAGTCCTTCTTGACTGCCAATACCAAATTCAGTCCTTCTTAACTGCTGATTATAATAAATTCTAAATTCAGTCCTTCTCTGTCAAACAACAAATTCCTACTGCCCTTCTCTGGCTCCCTGTAATACCACAATTCAGCCCACTCCTGATTATAATAAATTCTCCAGTCCTTCTTGACTCCCAATACCAAAATTCAGTCCTTCTTGGCTGATTATAATAAATTCTAAATTCAGTCCTTCTTGTCTGCAAATTCAGTCCTTCTTCCTAAAAGCTGATTATAATAAATTCTAAATTCAGTCCTTCTCTGTCTCCCTGTTCAAAAACAATTCAGTCCACTTCTTGAAGCTGCCATAATAAATTCTAAATTCAGTCCTTCTTGGCTGTTCAAAACAATTCCAGCCCACTTCCTACAAGCTGATTATAATAAATTCTAAATTCAGTCCTTCTTGTCTCCCTGTTCCAAATTCAGCCCACTTCCTGGCTGCTAAATAAATTCTAAATTCAGTCCTTCTTGGCTGCCAATACCAAATTCAGTCCTTCTTGCTGATTATAATAAATTCTAATAAATTCTCAGTCCTTCTCTGTCTCCCTGTTCCAACAATTCAGCCCACTTCTTGGCTGATTATAATAAATTCTAAATTCAGTCCTTCTCTGTCTCCCTGTTCGGAAACAATTCCAGCCCACTTCCTACAAGCTGATTATAATAAATTCTAAATTCAGTCCTTCTCTGTCTCCCTGTTCGGAAACAATTCAGTCCTTCTTGGCTGCCAAATAAATTCCAAATTCAGTCCTTCTTCTCCCTGTTCTGCCAGCCCACTTCCTACAAGCTGATTATAATAAATTCAAATTCAGTCCTTCTCTGTCTGTTCAAAACAATTCAGCCCACTTCTTACAAGCTGATTATAATAAATTCAAATTCAGTCCTTCTTGTCTCTCCTGTTCCAAATTCAGTCCTTCTTGGCTGCCAAATACCAAATTCAGTCCTTCTTGTCTGCCAATTATAATAAATTCAGTCCTTCTTGGCTGCCAAATAAATAAATTCCAAATTCAGTCCTTCTTGTCTGTTCAAAACAAATTCAGTCCTTCTTGGCTGCCAATAATAAATTCAAATTCAAATTCAATTCAGTCCTTCTTAGCTGCCAATACCAAATTCAGTCCTTCTTAGCTGCCAATACCAAATTCAGTCCTTCTTGGCTGCCAATACCAAATTCAGTCCTTCTTAGCTGCCAATACCAAATTCAGTCCTTCGTGGCTGCCGATGTGTAGATCTGGACGAATTACTGACCTGGCACTTCGAATGTTCTCACGACACTTTAGCTGAAGTCAAATTGGCGATTAAAACCACGACTGGTTTCAGAAGTTCCACCATCGTGTTCGTTGTGACATCGCTGTAATACGCCCAGATTACACTTTGGCTTCAAAGAACTGAATAGGTTAGCTGGAAGTGTCCGCAAGACAGACTTAAAAGACTTCAGACATGGCAGTGCATCTGAACAACGTTCATCTGGAAATGTCTTTCAGAATGGCATCTCTCTATTGATTGTCTTCATATCTTTTGGATTGAATATAGAATTTTGGCCAAAGGCCAAGCACAAGGACCTATGAGGTCATTCAGCACTGAAACGGAAATTGACAGTAAAAGGTTTGAAAGGTGCGACAGGAGGACAACCTCGCAGTTGCACTATGAATCTGTTGTTAGGAGAGCGTGGAAAGTATGATAGAAGAAAGAGAATATGAAAGGAGGGACAGTAAAAGGAATGAAAGGGGTTGCAGCTCGGGGCCGAAGGCACGCTGTAAAGAACCTTAAGTAATGCCTACAGTGCACAGCATGAGGTGCACTGACGGCATATCTTTTGGAGGACTAATTCCTATTTCATAGCGAAGTATCTGTGTGAACATCAACTTTCGTAGATAATTTACCATGCCTAAGAATAAATGAGGGATAATGCAAAGGTGGCAATGATTGTCATTTGTATGACACATTTGCAATTAAGTTTCTAAAACAACTGGCATAAACTCAAGGATTACATTAACCCTCTGAGCATTAATGAAACAAAGTAAATGTAACGACGCAATAAAAAATTTCATGATGATTCCATACTTTCCTAAGAACGAAACAAAAACACTATTAGTGTTGTACTATGGCTTACACAAAGAAAAAATGTAATGGTAACGGGTATAACTAATAGCATTTAATATGTTAGTGAATGGATTGTTTTTTAAACAAAGAGCTCAGGTTTGTCAGAATACTATTAATATCCTTGTGAAAATAAAGGCAGAAACTGATGTCATTTATGACACATTTAGATTTCTAGGACTTCAGAATAGGAATCTTTTCCACAAATATACATTCACTAGGAGTCCCTGGTCTCATTTGAATGTAAATAACTGTAGTAAAAATAAGGAGTGAAATTACGGAGGTGTGCACAAACACAACAACTTACACAAAAAAACACACATATACACACTGTGACACAAATACACACATATAAATATGTATATATGTTTATACATATGAATGTATATATATAAATATTATATATATATTTTATATATATATAATTTATATATATAATGTATGTCTGTATATACATACATATAAAATGTATATACATATATGCATATATATATATATATTTATGTATATAATATATATATATATATATATATATATATATATATATATATATATATATATATATATATATATATATATATATATATAAAGGCGATAGCAGGATCGCGTACAGCCTTTTAGGCGACCAACCAACCCAGCATTGTTACAACTCTATTATCTGACCCTGGTTCAGGTTGTCTGCGCGACATGGAATTCTCGCACTGAAGAAAAGAACGTTTTCCTTTTCGTCAAGTTTAATACCTTCAGCACTGACGAATATATACGTAAAACACTTAAAAAAAAAACTCATTTAAATTCAATTATGATGGAACTGTTTTATTTATTGAAGTAAATCAATGTTTTTCCAAAATAAACCACTGCATTTGACTGAAAGTGAAAGACGCTAAAGTCACACCACAGCAAATGCAAAAGACAAATAATGAAAAGGACAAAAGCACTTTATGTAACTTACCTAATTGAAGAAATCAAGTGTCTTGTTTGAGCGTGGGAAGTTAATTAAAAGGATGTGTTTGTATCACACATACATTATACCGCATGCAACTTTTATTGTCCGGCACTGGTTCAAATACCATCATTCTATAAATAAATCGCCAGTGCGTTAGACTCTATTTATATGGAGGCTTTCCAAGCATATGATTTCAAAGTTACTTTTAGTAAAGTGAATAATTAGTACACTCATAAAATTGTACACACACACACACACACACACACACAACACATTTATACATGTGTGTGTATGTTTGCGCGTGAGTGTAACAATTCATCTAATATCCACCGCTACCTTTAGACTTCAGATTTGCTCACCAAAGTAAGGATTTACGCCCGTCATCTACAAAATGACTATTCTCTCTGCTCTTGTCTAAGCAATGGGGGAATACAACGTCAACAACACAATACAGCGCTATTCTCGGGACACTATTCACACACTTTTGCCCGCACCGGAGACGGAGAACACTGAATCACCACTGGCTCTGCAGAAAGGCATTCTCGCTTTTAGTCACTCGAAGCCTGACACTTATGCTAAGACAAAGCCATGGGGATTGGAGTCACACGCACACACAAACACACACATGCACACAAACGGACAGACAGACAGACAGAAAGGCAGATAACGTTTTTCAAAATGTTGCGTGAGAAACACGAACGCAACCTGAGTGAAGGAACTTGAGGAGCGCCATTGAAAGTTCAGGGTAAGAAAGTTAGAGAGAGAGAGAGAGAGAGAGAGAGAGAGAGAGAGAGAGAGAGAGAGAGAGAGAGAGAGAGAGAGAGAGAGATTACCTAAAGGAAAAAAGGGTTCTTTAAAAAAAATATGACAGGGAGACGGCAACGATGAGAGAAAATATAGACAGCCAAACAACATTACTAGAGCATAGGCAGATATAGTTAGAAACATCATTACGTAAGTCAGAGAGAGAGAGAGAGAGAGAGAGAGAGAGAGAGAGAGAGAGAGAGAGAGTCCTTCATCACTAAACCTTCACGAGCGTCCCGCCACACTAGACAGCTGTTTCACTCCGACTCGCCAACACATACTATACTGGCACAAACATAAGCTGTAACTTACTCACACACACTCAGTAGCAGTACCAGCTGTGCTTACGTCACATGGGATCTCTCTCTCTCTCTCTCTCTCTCTCTCTCTCTCTCTCTCTCTCTCTCTCTCTCTTTTCGTTGGCTGCGAATGATCATACCAATCGTGTGAATCATCCGAACGGACATCCAAATACCCGTATGCCCTCTTCTCGTTAAGATGGCTTCTAGTCCTAAATGAACAAGAGAGAGAGAGAGAGAGAGAGAGAGAGAGAGAGGGAGAGAGAGAGAGATTCTTTTTTTTTTAAAATGACAGTAAAAAGAACCTTCCTGAAAAGACGGGGGGGAGTTGACCGACAAATAGTGGAACAACTTATTTTTGAAAGATAACGCGAGAGAGAATAGCTTTGCTTGAGTGAGAAAACAGACTACCAAAAAAAAAAAAAATACATAGATAGAGAGATACAGAGATGGGAGGAAGGGGGGGCGAGGGGAGCAGTCGATGCGGGAATTTCGCTCAGATTGTGATATATAGTTGCTCGTTTTTCCCGTTAGTACAGTCACTAAAAAATGTTTTGCAACATGCTCCAGAAGTTTTCGTTCGCCTAACAATAATTTATTCGTTTCACGTATACAAGGAAATCTGCTTTTTTTTTATTCGATTCTGGTTATTAATCATACGGTTAACAATATAAAAAAGAAAGGTGAGTTAAAAATCCATATTACGAAAAATAACGAAACATTTTGAAAAATTTCGCTCATGATCGTAGGGTAAAAGAGTCAAATAAAAAACTATAATTAGTCATCCTCTCAATCCCTGTGGGAGTAAATTCAGAGACTTTCTTCTTCATGGATAAATAACCCAATGGAAAAGTATAGGGAGAAAATCAGGTAGCAGAGAGAGAGAGAGAGAGAGAGAGAGAGAGAGAGAGAGAGAGAGAGATAAATTATTAAATAAAGGAATTATAATAATGATAAAGAGAGAAATAAAGGAATTATAATAATGATGAAGAGAGAAATAGAGGAATCATAGAAATCACAAAGAGAAATAAAAACCGGTTTAGAACGGGAGGTAATTTCTCTGACACACAAGTCGTGTCTGTGCTTGTTTCATGCGCTCACGACGGCGTTGCCAGATACCGCCAGATGTCACTATTATAAGCTGTTGTCCGTAAAGTTTTGAAGTACGTTGCAAAACATTTTTGAGTGACTGTACACATTCGGTAAGTTTTCCCCCCAACTGCATCTTTTACTTTCGAGATCCTTCCCTCTTCAAGGTTGTTGTTTCACGATACGAGCATTCGTTGATTAGTATCTTGCGTCATAAAGAGAGTTTGGTTCTGTTACCCAGAGTGAACGTGCCAATTTAAACTCGGTCTACTGTGTTTTGCCAGGTCTTCCTTGGGCCGGGTTGTTGGGTAGATGGACCTTTATACCAGTTTCGAAAACTTCCTTGAGGACGTTTCGCTGAATTAACTTTACCTAATGCCAGATAATGATGCATGTTTATATCTACTACAAGCGAAAGGTACGATGATTCGGGGAAAATGAAGTTAAACAGAGTTATCAGTGTTTAGGTACAGCTGGGACATGAAGAAAGAACGAAAGTAGATTTGATGGATGGAAACAATGAATAATTCAGAAAGGTTGTGAAGAATGGTGAATGGGAAACCTAAGATCCACTGGAGAGTGAATCTGCGTGTGCAAGAATGAGACGAGCGAGTTGAACGTGTATCCGACATAATGTTCCTCCTAGATTTAGCACTTTTCAGAGGTCATCGCAGTTTAGAACGTATCCCCCCCCAAAAAAAAAGGGAAATCGGCCACTGAACTTTCATCAATGTAATTTTGGTACATGGAACTTATACATTTCAATCACACGTACGGACACGAGCGCAAGCACGCACACATACACATGCACAGATATATACCCACATACAGAGTATATATATATAATATACGTATATATGTATAAATATATATATATATATATCTATATATATATATATATATATATATATATATATATATATATATATAGATATATTATATATATATATATATATATATATATATTGATATATATATATATATATATATATATATATATATATATATATATATATATATACATATACATATATACATGCGCAAAGAATTACAGGAGACAAAATAAATGAGCGGATATGACCGTGCATAAAATGATGACACAACCGTTCCCCGAAACCTCGTGCGGGCGCATAATTGTTTTTCAAAAATTCATGGTCTCACCACATTAAACAGAATTTATAATTCATGGAAAATATTTCTATAGATTGGAAATTACTGATGAAATTAGCTGCAGTTTTCCATAAAATTATATAATATATTCAAGAAAGCAAGTAGCCGTTGGTGAACTGAAATGAAATATGGGTTTGAAGGGTAAGGCTTATGCAATTGGTTAGTGAGTTACAGGCAACAGCGAGACGAAATATACCAGTATTTTTCCCTCCCTGTATTCCCAAGCGGATTAATCAAATGGGAGGCTAGAGCGACCAAATTTAGACATATCCTTTAGTACTGATGTCTCTTTAAACCTACGCCGTCTGACGAGTAAGGAAAAGTTAAGAAAAATAGAGCAAGGACGAAACTGACAGTAAATGAAAGCAAAACTAATAAGAAAGATGAAGGATAAAAAGAGACGGAATCTTTTAATAGCTTTTGTCTTCTATAGAGCTACAGAATTCTTCTCCAGCTTCTGTTTTCCCCTATGATCATACATCTTTAAAATGAGAATCTATGATTCCTCTTGCTACGTCTGAATCCTTTGAATGGAGCTTGGACTGACTGTATAAGACTACCTAATTCAGACAGTTTATTGAAATATTAAACAATAATCCTAGATGTCACCAAATGCAAAAGCGAAAATTATATCAGCTATTCCTTTTATATCACGCAGACTAATTTCTGACTACTTTTTAACTGAGACTTCTTCATGGCTGTATTTCTGCAGCTTACAACCTCACAAAGTGAGAAGTGATTATCATAATCCGGTAAATAAGGTGCAAGGTCACGTAATGTCTCCCGATGATGCCGTCTTTTGAGAAACACCGTTGGTGATCTTAGAGTGAAGTCATCTGAGTAAGACATAATTAACGTAGAAACATCTAATTATGAATCTTCAGAAAGACAGGTAAACGACAAATTTAAAAGTATCCAAAGGGAAAGGTGGAACAACACTTTTCTTTTCCAAAATGTTATCTTCTATTTCACTTTCTCTCTTTTAGATTACTAGCCAACTTTTAATCTCCCGTGCAACTGACTTTATTCTATCCATCGCAAGCTGGACCTCTTGAGAGGTGCTATTTCTCTTCTATCTCGCTATCCACCTTCTCCTAACAAATATTTCATAGTGCAACTGCGAGGTTTTCCTTCTATATTGCACCTTTCAGACCTACCTACTCTCAATTTCCTTTCCAGCGCTGAATGACCTCACAGGTCCCAGTAATTGTCCTTTGCCCTAAAACCTCTATATTTAGTTCAGTTCAGTTAAGAGGTGCTAGATGATTTGGTACACTCGGCCGGATCTGTCGTCTCTCTAGTACCAACAAGGCTTCACTATCATCATCTCGGATCTTTCCAAGAGAGAGACCTCCAAGGGTTTTCGGGGGTCGTTATCGAGGACTAATATTTCTTGGGGGTCATTATCTCTATATTTACAGTCTTTTGTTTATGTTTATACGGTCATCCCAACAGGTTTGTACTAAATACCCGGCAAAGGTGGACACTTTCCGGGTTAAAACACTCGGAGGTCAATAACTAGGAAAGATCCACCAACTCTATACCCATCTGGAAATGAAGACCTATGAAGTTGATCATTCAATCTTCTTAACCTGAACTCTTATGCTTTACCGGTCGTATGATCTACCCGTTTTGTGGGGCCAAGTCCTTCATCTGCGGAAGGGCCACAGAAAGATTAAATGCTTGTTTATCTGAGTTCTTCTAATTAAGGAATTTAATCATCGTAACTTTTTCCTTCAAGATACTTAAAAATTTTTACACATCTTTACACCAAAACCGTTTCCCCAACCAATCCCGCTAAAAAAAGTCATAAATAAATAAAACAAAATAAAACGAAATAAACCATGGCTTCATATTCTGAGAACCAACCTTCATTACTCATGACGAGATTGCAAACTTCACATCGTAAAGCTTAGACCCACATCTAATACACCTCCTAAACCCTGCCTCCCTATTGCCAACAAAACAGTCTTGGGACCGAGTCAAACCTATGAACCCTGTTTCTAAGTTCACGCTTCCGTGTATTGAACACACAAAAATAAACATACCGCGTCCATACACGTTTTCGTTTATTTCTGTATATTTTTGCACAAATATGAAAAAAAGTCCATGTTCTTGATAAAATTTTTCTATGCCTTCGGCTACGAAATAATTTCGAACATTTCCATTTTGGCCAAATGACGAAGTCGCCGCAATTCGGTCTCTGGCTCTCAGCCACTCGACGTTGATACGGCAATTGTTCTTTCGGTGTTGCGTACGCCTGAAGTCCCTCGCTTTCAAACTTTCTCAATATCGGACCACTCGCGCTTTGCTGATAACGGCGACAACAGTGTTGCCATGATGTCCTTTATCAGTGAAGGAGCACGGATCATTGATAGCGGCCGATAGGACTCTTACTTGTAATTGGTAACATTTGCAACTGACACACACGATTCATATTGTTCCTATATTGCAAATTACATGGCTTCTTTCCTGATTTAATCTCAGACCATTTTTTAGATTTCTGTAAAAGAAAACTATTGTGCCGTCTTTGTCTGTCCGTCCGCCCTCAAATCTTAAAAACTGATGAGGATAGAGGGCTTTAAATTGGTATGTTGATCATCCCCCCCAATCATCAAACATACCAAATTGCAGTCCTCTAGCCCCATTAGTTTTTATTTTATTTAAGGTTAAAGTTAGCCATAATCGTGCATTTGGCAACGATATGGGACAAGCCACCACCGGGCCGTGGTTAAAGATTCATGGGCCGCGGCTCATACAGCATTATACCGAGACCACCGAAAGATAAACTATTTTAGGTGGCCTTGATTATACGTTGTACGGAAAACTCGATTGCGCTGAAGAAACTTCGGCGCATTTTTTATTTTTAATTTCGTAAGGCCTAGACTCGTATGCGGCACTCAATTGCCAGTCCAGAAGGCTACTATGTAAAAAATGAAGTAAATCTTTGCATTCAGTGGTGAATTGCCTTTTTTTCTTCAGAATGAAGATATACGAAATTATGTGATACACATCTCTAGTCAAAGTTGACAGAGCTTCCGTCATCTGATATACAGTGAAGCCAACCGCATGTTTACCAAAGAGTCGTTTTCTGGAAACGTCTGAAGACATTCCACACCGACAAAGACCCACCCCTGATCATTTTAGCCTTTGTGAAAGTACGGTTTTATTCTTTAGCTTTTTTTCTAGCGTTAACTTTACGCAGCCAGTTATAATCTCCTCTCCCTCTCCCTTACAGCATCTCTCCTGTGAAGTTTCCTCGCCCAATCGACACCTTCCTTTAATAATTCTGACCCCAATATATATATATATATATATATATATATATATATATATATATATATATATATATATATATATATATATACACTAGCTGACCATCCCGGCGCTGCCCGGGAAAACTGAATGACAACTGATGAACTCTCTCCCTCTTTCTCCTCCCTAACACTCATTCTCTCTCTCTCTCTCTCTCTCTCTCTCTCTCTCTCTCTCTCTCTCTCTCTCTCTCTCTCTCTCTCTCTCTCCTCCTGCTAAGATAGTTGTTTCAGTAACATTGCCCAGCATTTTTGACATTTTATATTTCACCCCTTCTCATCCCCCATTCCTATCAGGGCTGAACTTGACATTTGTTCTTCAATATATCTGGATTTGTACAAATGTTTCTTGTGACGTGATTTTGTTTTCGTACTTGAAAATTGGACACGGCATACTTATGATATTTTTATTTGTCAGAAAGAACTTAAATATTTTTGAACCACGTCTTCAGTATGCCGGATATTTAAATTAATTCTTATGAAATCTGTACAGGGATATCATGACCAAGCTTTTTTTACTTTTTTTTTAAAGAACTTTATTGCGCACTTACACAGATGACGAGGATAAACGAGGGGTGAATCAATAGCTAACTTACCCAATATGAATTCAGCAAAAAATTCGCTCATTTGCCAGAAGGGAGACACAACTCACAAAATGTGTTTTTTGAGTTACTGATACCAGCAGACAGCCCGTTCTTTGTTCCATATTGTGGTAAAAACGTCTTATTCGTATTTGTAATACTAACCGCTAGAGGGGATGACTACTACACTATAGAGAGTTTTAAACTTTAAATTGCTTCTCCTGAAAAATAGCAATTTTCGAGTTATGTCACTCTTCTGGTAAATGGGCGATATATATTAGAATACATAACAACGCTCCATTGAGGAGCAGAACTTATAAATAAGAGTATTAATAAAACATTAGCGGACGATTTGTGGTCGTCTTAACACTAAACAGGTATGCGTATGAATTTATTTAATCATTCCTCATAAAACACATGAAATTCGGTAAGTTAATTGAATAATTAATATAAATTAGGATACAAAACGATAAATGTGAATATAACAGTGAACTTATATTCATTTTCATAGAATACGGGCACAGCATAAAAAATTACATTATTTTGTAATTGTATAAATTAAAATTAATTGAAATTCATCACAAGAATTAGATGGATGTAAATAATACCTGCACTTAAACTTTCCGGTAAATTTCTCTTCAACTCTTAATAGAGGTGGTAATGACATTCTAATATGAATATATAAAACAACTTGTTAAAATTTAAATAGTATCATTGAAAAGATTTTCGTATCAATAAATAGTAAGAACTTTTAATAAATTACACCTTATGTTATGTACGCCATTTTTGCATGCAATATCAGGACTAAATATGCCAATTTACCTACACAAGGTAAAGCGTTTGATGATTTTTTTCCCAACCTTCAAACAGTTTGACGAATAATTTTCGCTTAGGAGATGAATTTGACGAAAAATATCAATGGTTTTTAATGCTAGATCCTCATAAAAGCATTAATTCAATTCCAAAATTTCCAGGAAGGAAACGAATTATGATTTATGATTTATACACGTCATTTCATGAGAATGGCTGATTTTCTGGTAAATTTCTTACTGAGCTGGAAATTATATTTTTCACTGATGTCAGGATAAACTGTTATGCAGTGTATTTCCAGTTTCATTAAAAAAAAAAAAAGCATATGATACCAAAACCGCGTTAACCGAATAAAATTCTGATGAGACCCTTGGAAGAATATTAATTTACTAATACCTGGTTGACGCTGGCATGTTATTAGCTATGGGTGGTATTACGTTGCAAGAAAAGCAAGTAAAAAATGTGCAGAAGTTTCTTCGGCACAATCAAGTTTTCTGTACAGCGTATAATGCTGTATGAGCCGCGGCCCATGAAACTTTCAGCCACGGCCTGGTGGTGGCATGTGTTGTTGGCACTTATAGCGGTGCCAGACGCACGATCATTGCTAACTTTAACCTTAGATAAAATAAAAACTACTGAGGCTAGAGGGCTGCAATTTGGTACGTTTTATGATTGGAGGGTGGATGATCAACATACCAATTTGCAACCCTCTAGCCTCAGTAGTTTTTACGATCTGACGGCGGACAGAAAAAGTGCGGACGGACAGCCAAATAGCCACCTCAACGGTTCTCTTTTACAGAAAACTAAAAATCAATTTATCAAAAAAAGACGCTCCCTTTTATAGAAGACTGACAAAACTCTTACCGGTGAAGATCGATACCGGAGTTATTAATATCTACTTAATTATTTTGATGAATTTCAATCGTTACGAAAGGACAAGTAACAGCTTCAAACTGCTGCAGCAGGCAAGCAACCTTTAGAAAAATTCTGATATCTGAAGCAGGCTTATCCTTGAAATCCTGACCCTTTCTCAATGCTGTCTCTTCCAAATTAGTGCAAGGTTCAACCACTACTTTACCAAGTTTATCATTCAGCTGGCGGTATTTATCTTAATCTTCTAAACATTTACATTTTCCCCTATTTTCTCGCATCTATTTTCTTTATTATAGCAACTACATACTTTCTTCGCTCCCCCTCGGTTAATCCGGCTTTATCAATGCCACTCCCCTTTACCTTCCATCGTAATTATGTTCAGTTCTTATTCATCAAATTCCTACAACTCGCCAGCTTAGCTATTCCTCTGTTCTCTTGAACATTCTTCCATTTATGCATTGTCACGATTATGCTGCTAATATTTTCCTCATTTTCTATGTTGATTCTCCTCTCCTCCATAAAGCTACTCTCTCTCTCTCTCTCTCTCTCTCTCTCTCTCTCTCTCTCTCTCTCTCTCTCTCTCTCTCTCTCTCTCTCTCTCTCTCTCTCTCTCCATTTTTATGCATTATCTCAGACATCACTCTCGAGGCAAATGTCTGAGCTCCTCGTATTAGGCAGCGATAATAAGTCCGACATTGCATCACTCAACATATTTTTCTTTTCGAAATAAATATTTCTAAAAAATCCTGAGGTACTGACTGTTCCTTTCGTTTCACTGGCAAACATGGAACACGCCTGACCTTTTAGCTTTCGGTAAAAGAAAACTATTGCGATAGCTATTTGTCTGTCCGTCAACACTTTTTCTGTCAGCCCTCAGATTTTAAAAATTACAGAGGCTAGAGGGATGCAAATTAGTATGTTTATTATCCACCCTCCAATCATCACACATACCAAATTGCAGCCCTCTAACCTCAGTGGTCTTCATTTTATTTAAGGTTAAAGTTTGCCATGATCATGCGTCTGGCACCGCTACAGTTGCCAACAACCCATGCCACCACCGGACCGTGGCTGAAAGTTTCATGGGCCGTGGCTGAGAGTTTCATGCAACATTATACGCTGTACAGAAAACTCGATTGCCCCGAAGAAACTTAGGCGCATTCTTTACTTGTTTTATTTACAGTCACCTTAGAATGTTGCACGCCTCACCTCTCTTTTGCCTTTCTTATTCCCTTCGATTTGCTACATAAGCACACTGGGTCATCCGTTCACTGTTTCTCTCCAAGGAAAAAGATCACACTATGAGCGGATCGTATTTCATTCAAAATTGATTAGTTCAAGAGCAAGGAAATGATCTAGCATCGCTGTGAAATAGCATTGGAGAGACAACAGCCCCGATAAATGCTTCTCGATTTCTCACACTTTTTTGTACATTCAAACACTGTAATACGATGGTGGTGCTAGGCCTATTCCAGCTTAACGAAATGTATCTGGATTCGGTGGTTGAATTTCTACATAGCGAGAGTACACTTCATATCCTTCTTCGTGGTCGAATGGTTCAGGGCAACCTCACTCCGACGTATCGTGTTTGGGTTCGAATCCTGTCACAGACGTCTGGGTTTCACCATTCATCTATTTATTTTGGGTGTAAGGCTTTGAAGTGACAAGTGTACCCAAGAAATGTAATGAAATCGGGATGTTAAAAAGACAGTGTGGCTATACAGCTAAACACACACACACACACACTCATATATATATATATATATATATATATAGAGTTCTCATATATATATATATATATATATATATATATATATATGATATAGTTCTCAATAGGCTATATATATATATATATATATATATATATATATATATATATATATATATATAAAATTCTTCTCTCTCTCTCTCTCTCTCTCTCTCTCTCTTATGCGCTTCAAGTATTTTCATCTCAGTAACATCGATTCCCCCTTCAAATCTTATCACATTTCAGAAATCCTCAAGAATCCCATTCCCAGGTTTCATTAGTGGTAATTGGAGTGTTGTACCTTCCGTAGATCATTATCTTGAGGGAAAAATAAATTGTTCCCAAAGAATCTGTTATATAAGAAAATCATTTAACCTTACATTTTCATCTATTACCTAATTTCTATACTTGAGAATACCTCTTTTTCTTGACATTTCATCTTTACATAAAGCAATTCTGTTCTAAGGAAGTCTGCTTACTTCGTAATTGCTTTTTACCATAAGAAAGTGTTAACATTTTAAATACTAATAATCCTTTTGTTTTTACTTCTGTATTGGCTTTCAGGAATCGCTAATCCCAGTCACAGAAGTAATAATGTAATGCGTTTGGGGATCTTGGTTTTGTTGGAGATTAAGCTGGATATGTGCCAACACAGGGTCTTGCTCCTAGAGCAGTCGTAAAAATTTGTGAAGATATTTGAATCTTTAGAATACATACCAACATTTCCTTTCCTCCTTTCCACAAACGGTAATGCCTAATGAACCTTGGTCAGAAGGATAAATGGTTGACATGGGTGAATTAAAGGGAATTTTTTCCTTAGAGGATTTATCTTTATTTTACTCAAAAGACAGTGCTGCTTAACTCTGCTTCTTTAATGACTTGCTCTCTATTTGCTTCAACTAGTGTAAAGATTCATTTCCAAATGCATCTGCAGCTAATGTCCTCATTTTTGTCACTGATGTGGGTATTTTGATATACTTAAAGTCCATTTGATTATTTTCCTGCTAATGTTATTCTGTAACTATACAGTCCCTGGTGGTGCTGTCAGTACTGTTGTGTTCCTTTATTTTGGTCCCTAAAGCCCTCCCCGTTTCCCCTACATAACACTTATTGTAATTTTGCGAGTTATGTATACTCCCAGAACTGGCTTCCATACGCAAGCAAGGTTCCATTTCATTTACACACAGCATTCTCCTAAATGTATCATCAGAGCTAAAACCAAACTAATAGCCGACATCAGATAAACTATCCCAATGATTTTCCAATTGAAGGAAACAGGAATTGGAGCAACTGGAATGGTAGCCTATAACCTTGCCTCCTTTCCATAAACTGAAATAAAAGAATAGACGTAGTTCACAAATACTTTAATTCAACAAGTCTAGAATCGATGGAAGCATTAACTTCAAAGGAACCTTCCTACAAGCTAAAAAGCAGAAAATAATTTTTTGAGACAGACCAGAATTTTCTTACAATTAATCATTTCTCCAAAAATAAAAGCGTGGCCGCCAAACATGGAAGGAAATGCTACATAAAAAAAAAAAAAAAAATTTTCTTGTAGCATTTCCTTCCATGTTTGGCGCCCATGCTTTTATTTTTGGAGATATGATTAATTGTAAGAAAATCCTGGTGTCTCAAAAAATCGTTTTTTTAATTTTTAGTGCATTTTGATAAAAGCGTGTTAAAAAAATATATATATGTATATATATATAATATATATATATATATATATATATATATATATATATATATATATATATATATATATATATATATATTATTTTGTATTTTCAAGTCTTGACAAAAATTGTAACCGATTTATGATTGTAGCCAAAGAAGGGTTGAAAAATCCGTAGAGTTATTAACTTATTCTAACGAGTCAAAGAAGGTAGAAAAAATTCTGAGATACTGGGAGGGGTCACTGTAGGGTCACTAGAGGTCACTGCTGACCTACTGATCAAGTAATGTTGTACTGTCACCAGGACTGAGTAACCATGCAAAATTTAAAGCCCATCGGGCGAAGGAAAGAGATCGATAATTAGTTACAAGATTTGACCCATACAAACAAACTGACAAACATACAAAAAAGCAAGCTAAATAAAAGCATATAATAACGGAATGCTCTCGGTCGGCCTGTTTTTTAAGAAGGTAAAAAAAAGCAAGTTAAAACGAAGAAATAGTATTTTAGAAAGGACGGATAAGTACCACATATAAAGGCAGATGCTGCTCAGACCAGAAAACAGGAGGAGTATCAGAATTATTACGCTTCTTAATGACCAAATATGTTCTAAAAACACTAATATACGTGAGGGCTTGGATTTCGATATTATAAAAGATTGTAAAGGAAAACTTGAAGGAAGATATACAGAGAAGAGTTCTACTGTATATATATATATATATATATATATATATATATATATATGTATGATATATATATATATATATATATATATATATATATATATATATATGTGTGTGTGTGATATATATATATATATATATATATATATATATATATACATAATATATATAAATGAAATACATATGGCATAATAATGGTCATTTAAAAGAAAAACGAAACTAAATATTTCAACCTTACTGTCTAATACATAATTTCCATGACATTAGCAATTAAGAGCAGAGATTATCATAGCGCTTAGGGAGGGAATCCGAAGACGCTAAAAGTCCCTACCAAATCCGCCATCATTTCCCTACGGGTCCATAACACACACGACAAGCCTGATCTGTTAAAAGTTCGACTGGGTGATTATCCGTAACGTCTCTCCGTGATGGGTTCTCGTGGATCCCAATAACTCTCCAGTTTCTCAGAGGAAATTTTTATGGACGAGAATTAATCGAGGCACATTCAGGGGAAATGAAATAATAGCTGTAATCACTCAATTAATAAAAAGGTCGAGCAGCGACGTGGATGAGTTGTTCCGCAACATTTACGTAAGATAAATTCCCCCCAGGGAGATCGCTAATGATGGGTTAGTGGATTAGGCCATCTTTTTCCTTCCCTCGATTTTTTTCTTCTTCGTCTTCTTCTTCCTCTTCTTCTTTATTGCAGTATTAGGTTAAGTGGTTTAGGAAGGGATCAGCGTCATGCTTGGCTTGACGGCTACTTCTTTCGGGACAAGGAAGTTGTTTTATTATTTTCATAAGACAGTGGGCGTGTATTTTATATTCAGTCCATAATTATGTTAGGAAAAACATTCTTAGAAATAAGAGCAAGAAAAAATAAAGAAGCTTCCTTTTAACCTTCTCTCTTACCTTGAGTTAACAAAGATGTAGAATACTAAGTGAACTGAAATGTTAATTGAAATGATTCATAATAGTCGCTAGCAATGTTATTCGCCTTTGATCGTAACTCACAGTTGTGACTCCTTGCTTCAGATTTCTGTTTGGGTGAGCAGATCCCAATAATATTCTTACTTGTTTTCTTTGTAATCTTTGTGCTCTTTGCGTCATTCGTCACTGATTACCTGCCTTGGTACTTCTGGAAGAATCCGCGTTGATGAAATGCCGCAAAGATCCTTAAAACCGGAGGCAGCTTGTGAAGTAAACAAGTTTTTTGTCATTGTATTAAATTACCAATAAGCTGCGTGCCGTGTGTATGTTACAGTAAGACTGTGAGACCAGGGGTTTCACGAAATCCCTGAAATTTTCTGGGAATTCGTGAAATTACCAATTCACTTAGGGACATTTGATCCCCTAGGGACTAGTACTAAACACGGTCAAACACATATGTAGAATCTACTGGTCACTTTTTACCAGATACATATGTAATTGTAATAGCCACAATGTCCCCTTAACTTCTCGAATTCTTCGCGCTTTTTTGGAAACGCTTGCCACTACAAAGCCTTAAGATACAAGTGCAAGAAATATGAAGATATAACACATCTGATCCCCGAGGGGCTAGTACTAAACATGGCGAAAGAGTGTAGATGAATCACTGTTTCGCAGTGTTTATTACTAGCCCCTCGGGGATCAAATGTTCGTAAGTGAATTGGTGATTTCACGATTTCACTGAAAATTTTCAGAGATTTCGTGAAATTCCTGGTTTCGCAATCTTACTGTATTGTATATATAAATCTTTTACATTTCTATTATTTTAAAATTGCCCTGAGATGTAACTGACTACAATCTATGCACAGGAACATACCGAAGATTGCAAACTGCTTTAACATGAATCTTAAAAACACTACCTGGGATTACACTTCGCACTTTAGGCAGGAAAAACGTTCTCTTGCTTTGCATTTTGCATTCTTAATACCTAAAAAGTAACGTCGGTTTTAAGATATTAAAAATTTCCCTGGACTTTCTAAGGAGTGGGTCGCTTTCTTCCCAATTCGGCCAGCTACACGGCAGGTGGTTCAGCGTTTACGATGTCGATAGATGCTGCCAACTCTGACCATTTTTAACCCCCCCCCCTTCTATTTTCTTTACCCTTTTGCCATCCTTCTCCCTCGTCATTTTCCCTCCCCCCGTCCCTCGAGTCTTCCTCCTCCAAAACCTCTTTCCATCCTCTTCCAAATCCTTCCTCCTCCTGCCTCTATTCACTTTCCTCTTACCCCCGACCGGACTTTTCCTCCTCACCCTCATATTTTTTTCCTTCCCCTCACATCCAGCTCCTTCTACCCATCAACTCTCCCCCTTCCAAACCTTCCTCCTCCTCCTCCTCCTACCCTTTCCTCTTTCTCACCTGGTCTCTGCCCTTCCCCTTCTTCCTTCCTCGTCGGTTACACTTCCCCTCTCCCCAAGCGTTCCTCATTTTTTGTCATTCGCTCCGTCTGAAGACATATTCCTTTCTCGAGTCATCGATCCATAGTTGCGTTGCACCCCCTGACTGTGCATTCAGTGGGAAACAAAAAACTATTGGGTGAAAAAGAAAGATATATGCAAGTGCAGAAAGTAATTTAACAGATAATGAAGGATACTGGAGCAAAAGCAAAAAGGTAAGGCAGTGCAAAAGTAAAGGAATTAAGAAAATGGAAGTACATTTACAAGTAAAAGGAGAATTAAAAAAAAAGTTTGGCACATATTAAAAATAAGAAGGCCCAACTGTCTCTTGCAGTGTCAATTTTCACCGTTTCCTCCAAATTGTGACGAAAAAAAATTAAGACAGAAATACATACAAAAAAAAGAGAAGATGCATCCCCCCCAAAAAAAATATAGTAACAAAACAGAATAAAATACAAAGCAACTTCTGTGACATTCGAGTCTCTCTCTCTCTCTCTCTCTCTCTCTCTCTCTCTCTCTCTCTCTCTCTCTCTCTCTCTCTCTCTCTCCATCCTTTCCGCCCTGATGGAAATGTAGAATTCGTCCGGGAAATTTCGCTCTAATCCTCAAAGTCCTGAAAGTGGAAGTTCCGAAACGTTTTTCTTTTTTTCATTTTTATTTTTCTGTCTCTTAAAACTTTAGTTCTTACTTTCTGAATCGGGTTTTGTTTTCTGGGTGGATGATGACGTCTGTTCTTTTTGTCCTTTTTGGTTTATAAGTTTTTTGATAACCATGAAAAATCAATGTTTGTTTGTTGGCATTCAGTCACAAGGATAAGTTACCGCCTATCACATCCCCCGGAATTGCTATGGTTCCTGTCTCTATGTTTGTACGTTTGCGTGTGTGTGTGTGTGTGTGAGAGAGAGAGAGAGAGAGAGAGAGAGAGAGAGAGAGAGAGAGAGAGAGAGAGAGAGAGAGAGAGAGCACTCCCTTTCGACATGGGAGGAGCTACTGTCCTATTTCAGATGCACCTTAGCCAGCTGCATCTGTTAACGCAGTTGTTCTTGGACGCGATTTTAATGTAGTCATTCCTATTGTAATGATTATCATTATTATCACTACTAATGCTATTGGTAGTAAAGATAATTTCTTGCTCTTCTTTTCAGCATATTATGATTACTCTTGTTGTTGTTGTTGATGTTGTTGTTGTACTGGCAGTGGCAGCAAGAGAAGCATCAGATATATGCAACGGAGGGAAATTGGGTTAGGCCCGGAAGCTCTTGGCAGTAGGCTTATAGACGATATCCCCCTATTTCATTTTATTACCTTCTATTACCCTTTTTATGCTACGCTGTCTGGGGCAGTGATGAAAGCAGGGAAAGTGTATGTCCTCCATTTTCTCCCATGGCTTTTGTTTGCTGTTTACCCGTTTCAATATATATGTATAGTATGTATGCATATATATATATATATATATATATATATATATATATATATATATATATATATATATATATATGTGTGTGTGTGTGTGTGTGTGTGTGTGTGTGTGTGTGTATAAATATATATCCATGACACGCAATAATAATAAAAATCATAATAGCGCTGCCGTTTCTGTTGCAGTAACATTGAACCAGGTTTGAAATTTAAGAATAAATTTGATGTTACTTGATTTATTTTTCCAGCGGTACACAGGAAAATTTATTCAATAATCTTTAAGCGCCTCACGATAAGGACAATCTTTTAAGTTCAGCCTTACAAAGCTCTTTAGCGAGCTGTCTCCGGACCAAGGGCTCTTGCTGGCTAGAGTCATCTTGGTACAGTGACATCAATAACATATGTGATGGATATATCTTCACACGAAATCCCAGCACGATGCAAACTTGAACTGACGCGACTCCGAATGGAACGACGAAAAAGGACCAGCTTACCCCAATTCCAACGTAACCGCAAACCCCACCCACACCCCACACCCCTCCTCTTACCCCCCACACCCCTCTTCTCACCCCCCACCCCTCTTCTCACCTCCCCACCCCCACCTTCGTATCCGTGATGTGTATACATTCTGGTAAGTTATTGCCGGAGGGGAGCAGATGTCGCGGCCATCGACTTGCCGGACAGAATGATGGGTCAGCCGATAAAGTTGCAGCACAGTTCAGCCTTGGTGGGAGAGAACAGAACCAGTTGACTGTTTTGATGAAAAAGGAGGAAGGGAGAGAAGGTGGGTGTCGAAGTACTTTGCAAATAAAACAGTGGGACACGCCCACTTTCAGCTCAGCTAGGATATAATACAGCCAGTTCGAATCACTTAAAACTGAGATAGAAACAGGGAAATTAAACCGTGTAGAGGAGAGAAGAGCGAGACAACTACTTGAAGCTAAGCCTGAGTAGGGACCATGGTGGGGATAGCCTAGAAGCCCTAGATAGAGGTCAGTACAGGCACCGCAAGACTTGGATTTCCGAACATTAAAGTTGGATGGTTGATCATCTCATCGTAGTAATTATTCTTATTCTTTGTATCATTATTAAGATCCCATTCCCATGGTGGGTTTTCATATTATACATCCCTGCGATTGTTTGTTCTCGCGTTTCACTTTTCTTTTACCGTCAGCACGTTGCTTCATTTGAAAAGGCCTCCCCCGGTTCGTCATCGCTACGATTCTATCGCTTTCTCTCCTTACTTCTCGAAAATTTACCAGCTATTTTCTTCGTTGCTTTATAGTTTGTTATAATTGCTACAAAATGAAAAAGTGCCATTTTTGCTAAAACTTTAACAAAAGTTTCGGTGGGGGCTGGAGGGAGAGATCAACCATGAACATTAATGGATGTTAACATCACCGGCTGTGCTGGAATATATAAAAGGTGCTACGTTTCGGTATTCAAAAAGTCTAAGGATAGTCATTACGCTTTTTTGCTTTGATAATATAATTTCTATTATTATTGTACTAAGGTCTTAATAAAGTGACGGTGATATAGAGGAGGGTTGAGATGGCAAGTGCGTTGTGTACAGTCCTGAAGCTCTACCGCTGAGCTTCATTCTGCATGCTCTTGTAGAGACTTGTCTAAAATTAAAGTTCATTGCCCATGGACTATCATTGTTTCACACAGGAAAAATGAATGTTTGAAGATGCGTCGCATTTTATTATTATTATTATTATTATTATTATTATTATTATTATTATTATTATTATTATTATTATTGCATTCTCTGCGACACGCAACGACAGTAACTGGCAAAAGTTCGTTCTTGATTTAATAATGTCATTGTCAATATTATTAGTATTATTAATGAGTCACGTTTGAAGACTTATGGTTTGCCCAAAGAACAAGATCTTAAACAGAAGAAACCTTAATCAAGATAAAATTATTAAACAAGTTATGAGACCAAAGGCAATAGATGGAAAGTAGATGATAGAACGCTGTGTATCTGTGCCCAAAGAGACGCTGCAAATGATCTCAGTATTCTGCTGTGCGCCACGTAAATGGTCGGTAGGTTATACCTACCAACCGGACACCAAAGTATGTAAACAATAAACAATAACAAATTCCACGTGACAATAAAAATTCTAGTGATTATTCAAAGGGGACGAAAGGGTTGTATGTTTGTCCACAAACGACCTATGGCTTAGTTGCAATGACTCGTAGGCGAAGCTGAGTACTAACAGAAGTGTCAATAAGATGTTTTGTACATTGTTTGACAACCAGCCACTTGGTGGAACTGACCTCAGTAGTTGTGAATCTAAGTTCGATTAAATTCTATACACGAAGGGGGAAGTTGCAAGCCCTATCCCTTTCCCGAAACCCATACAAGACTTAGCAGTTCTTGGTAATATGAGAGACTCGTTCTAGTAGAGTTTTATTGGTAGTACAAAAGAGAAATTGGATTGTTTTAGCTTTCAAGTTCATCTTGTTTCTTTAGTTACTCAGAGTAACAAACAGTATTCCTAATTTCATTTCCTCAATTTTTTCAGAAATGCCTCAAATACTTAAGGATACTAATAGTTCGCTAGTTAGGCAGATCAAAGATGGTTAGTTACACACAGCCATTAAAAATTCTTTTGCTTTGGTACTACTTAAAAAAATTCAGTAAATCAAACAATTAACCTTTGCGATTAGAATCGATTACGGAACCCTTACCTCGCCAAATGCGAGGAGAAAAATAAAGCAAGAAATCAAGGAGGAGCCAAAATGACAAATATGTGGCTCTGAGAGGCTTTACCATCAGAAAGCCTCGATAAGAGAAATGGCTTTAAACCTGAATACATCAAAAAGAGGAAAAGGCGGCGTCGATATTTTTCGACTGAGGGTTTCTTTTGTGGTCTGGTGTATAACATTACCATCCGAAAACAGACTGGGATTAATGCGGATTAAATCTGGACGCAATCTTTAAGTCTGGATTCCAGGGGAAACGGCTTGATGGGGAGAGTAGAAGAGAGCGGAATGAAATCCGACGAAAGAGAAAAGTGGAGGGTGTGATATTGAGAGAAGGAAGGAGATAATGATAACTGAGCATAGGGGGAAATAAAAGGAATGAAGATAGGATGGAAGACAAGGGAGAGGCGAAGAACAGAATTATTACACTCACAACACTGAAAAACAAACAGAGACATAAAATAGATATGTTGCACAGAAGGCTACGCGTTATGGAATTAAAAGAGCACAGACACACACGCACCCCCCCCCACACACACATATATATACAAGCTTTTCTCCTCTTAGGAGATTGTTAAAGGAGTTATTCTTCCATTTCTAGATATGTACACCTAGATGAGACTGCTAAGCCAACGCTTTGTCAAACGTTGTTCAAAAGGCTCACGTGCCAACAGTGTCTGACACATCATGTCGGTCAACCAACCAAAGACTGATTGTTTGACGTTACTTAATTCCTCACAACCTGTTGTGACTCCGTTGAACCGCGCAGGGAATCATGTACCTGGTAGTTGGGTGACTGAGATGGTTCGCAGCTAGAGGAGACAAGGGTATGGAGCAAGCAAACTCTTATTTACAGATTTTGCTGAAAATCATAAGGCTAACAATTTTTGGAGCCACCCCTTCTGAAGGAAAGAAAATGCATTGAGGAACACGACACTAATCTATCACTGACGCATAGCTGAAAAATATTAAATCAACATTTGACTGCTGAACAACTTAAAATTATCATTCCTATATTGATCTTTATCATTATAGTATGTATTAAAATAATATTTATTAGTATCAACATTAACTAACAAACTAACACTTCCGGCGACGTGCGACCCTGTCTCTGCTTCTCTCAGGCAGACTAGGTCATCCCATCCTGTCCTTAACTCCTTCATAGTCCTTACCCACGCTGAGCTTAGCCTTTCTAAATAATCTAGTAAAATTAATATGAAGAATAGAACGTGGACCTCCATATTGACCGTCAGTCAGATAACAGGATTTTCAGAGCGAAAATTTTTCGAAAAAGTGACCTCGTTAATCATTTAGAATTTATGAATGTTAATTTTGGACGACGTTATCGTGAAGGGCAAGAGAGAGAGAGAGAGAGAGAGAGAGAGAGAGAGAGAGAGAGAGAGAGAGAGAGAAGGAAAAGGTGGGGTGGTCGGCGGAATGTTGAATATTTGGGGATTGTCAGCTAATGGAAAGTCGAACATAGGAATACCTAACGTTATTCTTCACTACTCTGGTGACGAAAGCCAGATGCCAAGAGCTCTGTTCAGGAGGAATAACGGCACTCGGTCCCTACCCCTCCCATCCCCTACCCACCCCTCCCCTCCGCCATTCCACTCCAGAAGTGGAACCGCAGATAAATCATGAGAGGTCATTTGAGCTAGCATGAAGGCAACAGACGGAGATGTGGGTATTTCAATAGGAATACTATAGACATTTCTTAGCTTTAAGTGAAATTGACCTAACATTTTTGTATAATCTGACGTTTCGACGACAACGATATGTGTTTTGACAAGAACATGGTTCAGAATTTTGTGTATCTTGAAGCAGATACGGCACAGAATTTTTTACTCTCGGAAACATCACAAGAAATTGCTGCATAGATGAAATATGTAAGGACACAAGAGAGAGACCAAGAGCTGACGGGTGACAGGCAACATGACACATGCTGGTTTGTGGTTCGTCTACTGTGTTTACAGAGTTGATGCAAGCAACGTCTGCATACAGTCAAAACCGTTTCATTCGCTGAATATAGTAACTCCTTTAATGTGGAACTTTCCTACCCTGAATATAACCACTGCATAAGATTCAAGCCAGAAAACAAGGATTTGCTAACAAAAATTACTTCCGAACAAGACGATGACTCTTTTTTGTAATCTTCAATTTTATCTTTAGACTCATTAAAAGTGAACTGTTAAAAGAATATAAAATTAAGGTACGGCCCTACCTCAGTCAATGCTCGCCATAATGGAAAACAAATAAGAGTTCCATCTGGAACTTAAATCGCTCATATGCATCATGGACAGAGGAATAAATGAAAAATTCCTATTAAATAAAAGTCAGATCTGAAGGGGACCCTTAAAATTACAATAGGCCGTTTCAAAACCAATATAACGCCTTTCTCAAATGTGCGCAGACTCTGTTCTATCCCGCGTAGGTGGTATAAACTCTGCTAATGAAGACCAGTTATTAATGCATGATCATGCAGGTACACCATTACGAATTCGACTCCGGTGTAAAAGGCCGGATTACTCCGCAATTACATTTCTGATCCTAAATTGGCATTCTGGTTCATTTCTAAAGGCAATGCTCGAGCCAGGAGAATATCTTTAGCTGCATGAACTTTGAAGCGATCTGATATATGTCAAAGGTTAAAATTACATTTCTCCAAGCATTGTGATTTCCACTTCCATGAGGTAATTTTTGACATCGATCCTGGTTTGATGTTTTAAAATCCCCGGATATAAAGTTTCTAACTCCCTTGGTGCGACGTTCGTCTTGCCTTGCATCTGCTCTCTATGTACATTACTGGACGTGATATTTGTATTTGATTTTGGTACAATGTCAATATCTCCCCTGCCGTAGTGTTTACATTCCTTTTGATGCACGCTTAAATTTCCCTTGATATAATGCTCACATGGTTCTCGGCGTTACAACTGCATTTATCTTAGTATATTATTATATTATCTTAGTATATTATTATATATGCATTTCTGTTTACAGTATGATACTTATATTTTTCTGGGCAAACATTTATCTTCCCTAATCTTGATTTCGCTCTTGATAAGATGCATCATGTTTTATTTCTCTCGTCTTAATCTTTCGTATTTTCACTACCACAATACTTATCATTTGGCACAACGCTGATAAATGTTTACATAAATCTGCTGACGTCGCCGTCTTTACTTTATTCTTCCCCGAATTATCATACTTTCCCTCCGTCCAAGACGGCTGACCCCACGAGACAGCTGTCGAATATCTTGCGACAGATTTTTTTTTTTTTTTTTTCTGGCCCATTGCCGAGAAAACTTTAATATTTCCTACGAATATGGAATATGATATTGGCAAGAATATGGAAGGTGGTTCTGTCAGCGGCAATCGCAAAGCAGATTTCAGCTTCCGTCCTTTTCAATATATTTTTTTATGGGGACAGCGGTACCGGATTTTACGCTTCTTGTTTTGTAGTTCGTCAAATGTTGCATTGTGGCTTCGCTGTCGTAAGTTTATCTTACATGCCTTTAAGCGGAATTTGAGTTGTCTGTTAGTTGGAATCAAAATTCACAGTTTTCGACGTCAACCGTTCCCGATATTCCTGTTGAGTTTTCGCTTTTTAGGCTGCCATTCAGACTGGTGCTATTTTATTTGTTAGATCTGGTAA
The DNA here is from genome assembly GCF_040412425.1 of Macrobrachium rosenbergii. Taxonomy (NCBI): domain Eukaryota; kingdom Metazoa; phylum Arthropoda; class Malacostraca; order Decapoda; family Palaemonidae; genus Macrobrachium; species Macrobrachium rosenbergii. The sequence continues at coordinate 5,921,922 of NC_089772.1, read as the reverse complement.
CTTATTCTCTTTTGAAGCTTCCTAAAACTTCATCTATATGTTTTTAGTTTCTGGAAAGCACTACCTTTGCTTATAGCAGAAATTCAATGTTATTTAATAATCTGAAGACTTTTACATTGCTTCGCAATTTCTAAAAAATGTTAGCATTATGTCTCTTCGTTTCTAGAGTATTTTTTATTGCTCTGTATGAATAAGTCAAAGTGACAATGACTTAAACTATTCCCCTCGACCAAAACAGAGGAAATGCAACACAAGAGAAGAGAGAGTGAGTAGGATGATGTTGGAGTAAAACGACAAA
>NC_089772.1:5909124-5916624 GCF_040412425.1 Macrobrachium rosenbergii | reverse complement strand
CATTTCCCGAAATTTACTCCTGTTGTTCATGTTCTCGATTTTGTTTTCATTCAATGGCAATATTGATTTAAATTGAAACCGTTCCCTGTGAATTTGTTTTTCTTATATTTTTACTTGTGGGAAGTAAGCATTTTCGATGCTGATGACCTTTTCGCGGTGGGAATAGCCCTGTCAATCCAACTGTTGATATACTGTGGTGTACAGACGCTCTCATGGCCGAAGTCACTTTTCAAAGAGGGCGCCACCCTCCAATTCGGAAAAGATACTGAGGCCAGTCCTCAAAATCATATGCCACTTTGGTGACATCATATAGGTGTGTGCATGTGTGTGTGTGTCTGTGTGTATATATATAGATATGCATATATATATAGATATATATATATATATATATATATATATATATATATATATATATATATATATATATATATATATATATATATATATATATATATATATATATATATATATATATATATATATATATATAAATAATCTCATAAAATTTCGTAATTTTCACGATGTATGAAAAGTGCTGACAGCGATAACATAAATGCTATAAATATTTACCTATAAAGTTTGCTGACGTTAAACTTCAGCATTATTTTTCTGCGTTCGGAAACATGTGACCTCAGTGTTAAGAGATATGAAAGTTGTCTGACATCAGTTCTTATAATTATCTGTTGCAGTTATACGCAACAAAAATTGGGTTCTGTCTTTCTGGACGAACCCTTTTACATAAAAGAGGCACGTGTTGCTTTCATGCACCTGTTTCCAAACAAAGAAAGTGTACACTGCAAATATTCTCACTTCACCGGAAGGTAAAAATATTAAGAAACATCGGGTTAGACTTCAGAAACCGAATATTCATAGCCTGGTATTTAACGATGAATATACGGAAGTATAATTCCATATCGAGTCATATACAGGTACAAAACCCTCATGTTCAAACACACACGCAGACAACAAAACCATTCATGGTCAGAGAAGCCCCATTTGTACCTTCGGCGGTTCTTACACAGCCGAGACTTTAGGATTCCCACATTCATCTACATTTAATACCTTTGTGGCTTCACTATCCATTTCTCTTGCTCGGCGCAGCTCCACAGAACATTAGATTTATACGGAAGGGATCTCAGGTTACCTCCACTTGTTTCAAAATGGGTCTTCGTTTGGGTGCGAAACTTTTGATCCAAGGAGGAGGTGCTACTGTTATTTACAGTCCAGTTGCCATGACAGTGTTTCATGGCCCTGAAACTCCTCTTGCTTGGGCATAACTTTAATGACCAAATAACTTCCGTCACGCCTGTACATTTGATGTAATTGGTGTAGCTTCAGTAAATATGCAATGGCGTTGAAATTCCTCTTTAGCCTGAGAGTCCCTTTGGACTTGGCGTGCAATAATGTTGTGATTATGAAGTTCCGATGACCATTGCTTACATTTAACGTTTTGAAGCTTCGGTCGGGTTAGAGCATAATTTATTAGTCCTGGCATTTATTCCTTATCCCTACCTCTGAAGTGAGCACCTGTCATCCCTAGAACACATCTCCTTACAGCATACTTGTTTTTTATCTTCTATTCAAAAATGTCCAATGTAGAATATACATGGTCTCCAATTACAACATTCCATGAAATCTCCTGTAACAGTGTTCCTCGCATTGTTTTCAATATATCACTTTAAGCCCATCTTAAATTTGTATTTTTTTTTATTTTACAAATGTTCATCCTACAGCATTTACCTTATATTTAATAACATTTTCCTTTAATCTGTAACCATACACAATACTCAGTCATTAACATTTAAAATATTTTTACAATATACACCTTAGGAAATAAGTTCTTCATTTTTGGCTTACAATTCTCCATTAACAGCTTTTTTTTTTTAGAAGATTCCATTTATGTTTTAGAATGCTAAATAAAACGTTACTACTTATATTTAGTCTTTTCTCATTCCATACTATTAATAGAAAATCAGTAATAAGAACTGCAACACAGTTTTGACGATTTATGTTCCGCTCGATTTAGTAGTTGACTGGAGTCCGTCCGTGTTCCCCGCTGGATCGACCGAGTGATAATGAGATTCTACGCATGTTTCCGGACGGCTTTAGCGTTAAATAACCACGTTAGCTGTAGAAATAGGATTAGTGAGAAATTATCAACTTTTTGTGATTGGTTAAGTAAACAAAGACTATGGTTTCCCAAAGCTGAATAACGGCCACTAAAAGCTAAGCATAAAACATTTACCTAATAGAGAGAGACGTTGACAAATGTTATGCTTGTAGGAAGAAAGAGAAGTTTATTTTACTACTCTTTCGCTATTACACCATCAAACCTTTTCAGTATTTATGCTTGCTTTTCAATTACTGGTCTTCATTTTTATAAAGCGCAATTAGAGCTAAAAGGTTTAAGATGGTTTAAAACTCGTTATCTTAACATCACAAATAAAAGAAAGTTCTCTTCTGAAGATAGTTGTTAGCCTGTTCAAATGATAATAAATGGCTCCATATAACTTCGCTTGTAAATTCGGTATGTTTATTGTGGTGGTGCGGAAAGAACAGCCCTTTGGTTTCTCAGCCAGCCTTTAAGGATGAGGTTGCTAGCCCTCAAAGGTTTGTAGTTTTCTGTAACAGAAAACTACTGAGATGACTATTTAGCTGTCCGTCCGTACTTTTTCTGTCCGCCCACAGATCTTAAAAACTACTGAGGCCAGAGGGCTGCAAATTGGTATATTGATCATCCACCCTCCAACATCAAACATACCAAATTGCAGCCTTCTAGCTTCAGTAGTGTTTATTTTATTTAAGGTTAAATTAGCCATGATCGTACGTCTGGCACCGCTATAGACCACCACCGGGCCGTACCTGAAAGTTTCATGGGCCGCGGCTGAGAGTTTCATATAGCATTTATACGCTGTACAGAAAACTCGATAGCGCCGAAGATACCTCGGCGCATTTTTTCCTTTTTTTTTTTTTGGGGGGGGTCTCCATGCCGTGAGCGATCCACGGACCTACAAAATAAATGAAGGCAATTTCTCTAAGGAACAAGAAACCGAGGAGAATGTGTTCTCCTTTACGGAATATCTAATTTTCCCGAGCGAAAAAAATGTGATAGATAATAGGGTCAGTCAGTAACTCCTGTCAGAACGCACCCACGGGCTGGAAGCCAAACCTGCTCGCGAGAAAAGAAAACGTTGTCTTTCAGTAACATTTTCATAAACTCGGGGGAGGAAAAAGAAGAAAAAAAAAAGCATTTACAAAGTAATTTGTTAAACATTTCCGCAGATATTTTTTTCCAAATAGCGAATAGCAAAAAGGAACAACGCAAAGCCCTCAGTAAAAGAGAAGCTTTGTTGCTCTTGCGTGAAAGCTTACGAAAGCCTCTTTTTAATAAGCTTAGAATTTTCCCCTCCTAAGCCTTTACTAATAAAGATACCTTCGTGAAAGGATGCCTATGAAAGACCTCATTTTTACCCCGACAAAGGGCAGCCCCCTCTTTAATAGGCTTATCTTTCCCCCATCCAGCCTCCGAATCAAAGAATTCATCAACATATTCGAGACATCTTGTCTTCTCTTTAGGGTAGGGGCGTGTCTGAGACAACATCATTAATATCATTATTTAAGTTCTTATTTAAGTTATTATATATCATGGGCATCCATGCCATTGAAACGATCCTTTAAGATTTTTAACTTGCTAAAACTTTCACCAAACAGAAGGAGTATATGTGTACGAGCAAAAGAAGTGGACATCAGAAGCTTGTTTACTTGTTGAAAAGGATAGAAAATAAGCATATATATACATATATATATATATATATATATATATATATATATATATATATACATACATATATATATATATATATATATATATATATATATATATATATATATATTATATATATATATATATATATATAATATAGATCAGGTGTCTTGCGCTGTTGCCATATTTCTTATGGCTTCACTGCTGAGTGTTTGCTACTACACATTTGATATTATCCTGTGAGGACTCAACAAAGTTTTCGATATTATCCTGTGAGTACTCAACAAAGTTTTCGATATTATCCTCTGAGACTCAACAAAGTTTCGATATTATCCTGTTGCAAAATTTTCGATATTATCCTTGAGTACTCAACAAAGTTTTCGATATTATCCTGCTGAGTGTTTATCCTGCTGAGTACTAACAAAGTTTTCGATATTATCCTGTGAGGACTCAACAAAGTTTTCGATATCATCCTGTGAGTACTCAACAAAGTTTTCGATATTATCCTGTGAGTACTCAACAAAGTTTTCGATATTATCCTGTGAGTACCCAACAAAGTTTTCGATATTATCCTGTGAGTACTCAACAAAGTTTTCAATATCATCCTGTGAGTACCCAACAAAGTTTTCGATATTATCCTGTGAGTACTCAACAAAGTTTTCGATATCATCCTGAGTATTATCAAAGTTTTCGATATTATCCTGTGAGTACTCAACAAAGTTTTCGATATCATCCTGTGAGTACTTTTCGATATTATCCTGTGAAACAAAGTTTTCGATATCATCCTGTGAGTACTCAACAAAGTTTTCGATATTATCCTGTGAGTACTCAACAAAGTTTTCGATATTATCCTGTGAGTACTCAACAAAGTTTTCGATATTATCCTGTGAGTACTAAACAAAGTTTTCGATATTATCCTGTGAGTACTCAACAAAGTTTTCGATATTATCTTGTGAGTACTCAACAAAGTTTTCGATATTATCCTGTGAGTACTAAAAAAAGTTTTCGATACTATCCTGTGAGTACTCAACAAAGCTTTTGATACTATCCCTGTAAGAAGTGCTTGATGCTATCCTTCTAAGTTTCCCATTAAGTGCTTTAAGTTATGCGTGTAAGTTAACGACTAACCGTTGGACGCTATCCCTGCAAATTTGCTCCTAGAGTCAGTTGATGCTATTACGTTTGCTACTAGGTATTCATTACTGTCTCTCTAGTTTGATAATTAACATTTAATTTGTCCCTATATGCTTGCTACAAAGCATTCGGAACTGTAAAGTATGTTTGTTATTAAGCATCTGTTACAAGTCTACCACTAATCATTTGATACTATCCCTTTAAGTGTGCTCTAAGCATATGACACTGTCACTGTAAGTTTGCTCCTGAGCATTTGTTACAATTCCTTTGTTTCCTGCTAAGCACTGATACGTTTTCTTTAAGCTGCTACTAAGGATATGATAGCCCCTGTTAGATTGTTAAAAAGCTTTGGCATGTACCCCTCTAAATTTGCTTCTAAGCATTTAATTCTCTCTCCACATGCTTGTCACTAAACATTTGATGGCATCCCTGTAAGTTTGTTATTGAGCATTTGGTGTTGTCCATGAAAGTTCGCTGTAGAATAATGATCGTTCTGTTTGTATGTATGCCTGTCAATAAACCTTTTCCTGTATTCCTGTGAGTTTGTGAATATTTGATATAACCCTACAGGTCTGCGACTATTTCACATTACTTCTGTAATTTTGCCATTAGTAAGTCGATGTTATTAGTGTTAGTTCACAACCTACCAAGTAATTTTATCTCTGCAAGCTGGTTATAGACAATTTGATACAATTTCTTTGAGATTGCTACGAAGCATGTGATGCCATCCCTATCAGTTGACGATTAAGCCTTTGGTGTGATTTCTATAAATTTCCTAATTAGCTTATAATGCAATCCTAATAAGATCACTACAGAGCATTTGGAGCTGTTAACAAGCCTCAACAAGCAGTGTTTTCCTCCTCTTAGTCAACCGCAAGGGAGAGCAGAGAATTCCTCCCCTGCTTATGAAGCGCAGCCACATGACCTGTGCTTTAAAATGGAAGAACTCGCCGGCTAATCAGGTTAGGGCTTACAGGTTGTTCTTAAGGGGGCGGGGGTGGGGGGCTGCAGAAGCAAAGTTAAGAGCCCTTCAAATGTCCAAGGCTAAACCACTGGAATGAATCAAGGGTCCGGTTTTCCATTTAAGTGTCCTTTTCCACACGTCCCTTAACTCTCTCTTATAAGGATCTTCTAAGTGTACTGTTTGTTGGTTTTATGTCCGACTTTTTTAGAATACTTGTTTCTGTCGGTCTACATCGATTTGCATCTTTCAGTTCGCCTCTGAAGATGGCTTAGTTAGCAATGAAGCCAACATCGGTCAGGATCTACTACCGTATTTCATTTCTTCCCTGGGGTGTTTGATACACACACACACATACACACACTCACACACATATTTATATATAAATATATATATGTATATAAATTATATATATACATACATATATAACATATATATATATATATATATATATATATATATATATATATATATATATATATATATATATATATAATACTTTTATGGTAGGCCTCCTCAAAAGGAATTACTGTTGAATACTGATGCACTTACGGCATCCTTTATTTTAGAACCATGCTTCTCTAATTTTCTGAATCTCTTCATTCATACCCTCAAGGCTACAACTGAAGGAAAAGACGAAAATCATTGCTATATTGTTCCAATTTATTCTCTTCTGCCGGCAGCTATCATTAGGGGTACGTTGGAACTACACTCCACTATGTAGCTAAGTACAGTCAAAAATTAAAATTTAAAAGAGAAGCCCAAATTTAAGGAGAAATCAACAAAGAAAGCAATTTCACAGATCAGTATTATTCTCCGTGAAGCCCCGCAAGGCCGTTTCTCCCAGCTCCGGTGAGTGCTAGTGCTTTGCAGTGGAACTTTCTTCTGCTGGAAGGGAGAACTTGGTATGACGACACCTGGATAATCTCTGTAGGCTGCTGCAACGCGATTCTCATCAGGTGATCTGATCATTTTTGTAGTTGTTGATTTTTCCTTTTTTAAATCTTTTCTTTTGACTGTAGTCAACTATGTACTGGAGTGTAGTTCCAATGTGGCCTTGATGATAGCTGTCTGCAGAGGAGAATACCATACCACGTAAAACATAGCATCGTCTATCGTCTTTTCCTTCAGCGAAAGTGGAATTTTATGACGAAAAGATCTCTTTCGATGAGCATGGCAATCTTCGTTGCTGGCGTCCTACAATTACAAGGCAAGTTTAACAGATGAATTGTTAATTTCAAAACCCTGTATGAATTTAGCAAACCAAGCTTTTCAATGGCTAGAACTCTCCTGATGTCCTTTCCAGGTTTAACCCGGAAAATATCCAACCTGTAAAACTGAACTGTCCAGTAACTGCACCCCCCTGTTGATGTATGGCTGATGGGGTTCCAGGGTGCTAAGTTAAATAAATGAGCTTCCAATACTTTTACTTCACTGGAATACTATAAGAGATTTTGTTTTCATCACTGAAGGCGATGCGACCTGAGCTAGAGACAATATAAAGGTGCAGTGGGCAATTATCCAAATTTCCAAAATGCTTATAGTGTTGAGAGAGTTTAAAGAACATCCAGATTTTATCAGGATTAAAAAAGGTTAGCAAAATCTTCCGACCTGACCCCAGTTTAAAATGGGAAGATCGTGA
>NC_089772.1:5901624-5904124 GCF_040412425.1 Macrobrachium rosenbergii | reverse complement strand
TTCCAGGACCATTCAGTAGTGCTATCTTCAGAAGGGAATCTCTGTTACCTATCAGCTTTAGCCCTAACGAAAGTGTTTTTGTTCTAATACACTGCAATAGATGTCAGTCCTAACTTTATCCTCATATCTGATACCCTGCTACTACTAGGTAGACCAAGATAATTCTCACAGCTTTTTCACTGGAATGTTGTAAGCTTTGTCAATTTGAATTTTGAAAGGCACACAAAAGCAGATGCAGCATAATCAAGCTTATGAAACTATTAGCAGCCCATTACAATGAGATGCTGTGGCTTTTAGAAGTCTCATTGTAGTTTTTCACCATGTGATTAAATGCTGAAGCAACATGTCTACCACAATTACACCTACATAGACTCCTAAGTATATGCATTCATTAACATATTTAATCTTATGATTCAGCTGTGTTAGGTTTTCTCTATGTCCACACCTGGTACAAGTAACTGCCTTTTCAGTTGAGATCACAAACCCTAGCTCATTATAAATTCAACCGTTAATGTTCACTGAATTTTCTATTTTTTGAATATTAGTTATTGCCTGCATAAGGATATCATCAGCCTAAGCAATGGGTAATTTAGCACTTATAATAACATTCATAAGGACAGTGAACAAGGTTGGAATCAAAACATTACCTTAAAGGGTACCAAGTTCTAATTCCTTTACAGAGGTCCTCTTCACTTGAAAAGTACGTAACCTTTCCAGTTTGTTATATACTCCCTAATCCATGTCCATTTTGGAAATTCATACAGGATTACTTGTGTAGTAGTTTTATCAAAAGCACTTTTTAATTCTAAGAACACAGAATATTTCGCTGAGCTATTATCAAGAAATGCCGTTTCACAGGAGGCAGTGGCTTTCATTTTAAAAACCCAATCATATTTGGATGAAATAAACCACCATTCTTAACTAAAGCCCATTAAAACATTATTTCTAGCATTTTATAGAAACAGGAAGCCAGTGATATCTCAAATTTCCTGGGTTTCTTGGCTCTGGTACAAGTACAATGATTACTTTTTTTTTTTAGTGGCATGGTACCATTTCACTTCTGTTAATCATAATTAAAACTTAACCTTAAGTTTTAATTATGATTAATGTTGCCTTCCACCATTACCAGAAAGAATCTGGGTATGGGCAAGAGAGAACACGCATGTTAAGTAGAGGAGTGTATGAGCAACGTGAGATATAGCCATAGGAAAAGTTGTACTACTGTATACAATAAAAGATTAGGAGAAAATGAAAATACATGGTTTTCCATGAAGAGTCCCGATGTGTTATTATTGTATATAAGAAACGATAAGTAAGTTAATAGGTGAATAGTAAGAAGAGTGGCTAAAGGTGTAATGACCATTATCTAATGAAAATGAACGGAAAGATAGAGGTAAAAATGTAGCCATAAATGTATTTGAGGTCAGCGAGTTACATAAAATGTATTTGAGAAGGGCAAATAGGAGAAAACTAGATGATAAAGGGATGGAAAGAGTAGATGAGGAGTTTGTAGAAGTTTAATGATAGTATGATAGGGACTGTGGTCATTGTTCGTGGTTATAGGAGGATAGGAAGCGGGAATAAAGATTGCAGGTGGTGGGAGGAGGATCCGAAAGATTTAATGAAGGAAGAGGGTAGTCAAGAAGAAAATGAGAACGAGAAAGAAAAAACGGTTAAAAAATGTGAGCAAGAACTTTGGGGAGTATGTTGTTCTTTAGGAAGGTAAATGCAGAAAAAGGTGAAAAAATGACCAATGGATCGTAGAAAATGAATGATGAGATGATTCACTGTTCAAGTGTGTAACGCCAATGGTTGTCACTAGAGGTGCCTATGAGCATTATAGGCGCAATACATTACTCATTATACCAAGGAGGGCGCTTGGTAGGAATTTGATTGAAAAAGTAATTCGGATGACGGAGTGATTGTTAGGGGAAAACAAGTGGCTTTTGACAGGGAAGAGGGTTTGTCTATCAAGAGTGTATGTTATGAAGCAGTCAAGTGATAGATTTAAAATTAAAGGCGAAAGGCTATATGTGGCATACATAACATTAAAATGGGCTTTAAAAAACTTATGACTGATTATTCCTAATATTTTCATTGAATATGTTACTAGTAGGTTGAAAAATGTATTTGTTAACATACACCATAGTTACTACAGAATGCAGTCTCTTGTATTCTCAGGGTGGTATCATTGGCCCATTATATCTACGTGAGCTTGTTGGCAGGCGCTATGCTGCGCAGGAACCCGGCGCTGCTCGTCATGTCTCCCCTACCCTCCCAGTCCCCTACTTGTCCTGCCCCTACCCGAGGCGGAAAAACAGGTTTGCAGGTGGAGGGTGGATGTGTCATGTCTCCCCCTACCCTCCCGATCCCATACTTTCCCCGCTCCCACCCAGGGCGGACAAACAAGAAAGATCCACTAGGATTTTATTATTATAGGAGATTATATTCACATACATTGTATGCCCTTGAAGACACTATTGCGTATTCAAATCATGCG
>NC_089772.1:5896624-5899124 GCF_040412425.1 Macrobrachium rosenbergii | reverse complement strand
TGAGACTAGAAGGCTGCAATCTGGTCTGTTTGATGATTGGAGGGTGGATGATCAACATACCAATTTGCAGCCCTGTAGCCTCAATAGTTTTTAAGATCTGAGGGCGGACAGAAAAAGTGCGGACGGACAGAAAAATAGCCCTCTCAATAATTTTATTTTACAGATAACTAAAAAGGGTCATTCAAGAGGATACCCTTTATTTGTCACGCTACAATAATTCTAATCAATTATCAGTCGGTGATTACTTTTCAGCTCGATTTAAAACGTAATTAAGAAATCCATAAGGTAATATTCCCCAATTCTGAAAACAAAGGAATTAATGTACACTCGAAAACCCGGTGAAAAGGCTTTTTTGCTTCAACTTATAACTATCTACTACTCAGTCCATCTATCTACTTTTGTTTTTCTTTATGCTGATATTTTGTGTGTATATATATATATATATATATATATATATATATATATATATATATATAATATATATATATATATATATTATATATATATATATATATATATATATATAATTATACATATATATATATGTAATATATATATACATACATATATATATATATATATATATATATATATATATATATATATATATATATATATATATATGTATGTAACACAAGCACACACACAGTATATATACAGTATATATATATATACACTGTATATATACCGTGTGTGTGTGCTTGTGTTACCTTTCTGGTGTTCTTACTATATCTATGTATCTTCATAGAAAAGACCCCACACTGCGCGTTTGTCTGGAGCAACACTGGTTTCTCATAGAGTCGGGTTAATAAAAACAGCGTCCAAGCCTTTGAAGGCTATACTTAGAAAACATAAAAGTGACTCACTTAAGGCAGAATCCTGTACGAGAAATCCTAGGTAATCCAGTGAGGCCACTAAATTAGGAGGTGATGCTAGCGCGGAGGACAGCACTACGAAATAGTTACAGTCGAGTCCCCTTTTCTTGGAATGGAATGTTGTTTCTTGTGTAAGGAGATATTGCGAAACAGTAAAAATGTCGTTTGATTTACCTACGATTAGAAAGTTTTTCTTAAGAGACAATAAATTTTTACGTAGTTAGTGTCTCCTCTGATTTACTTCTAATTGGGATTTCTCCCACGGGGGACAGTACTAGAAGAAATATTTCTTCTGAATTTGGCGAATGCAAAATGTGCGGCAGAGGGAATATTTCGGAGATTTCATTCGAATTTTTTCAGGTGTAAAACGTGCAGTGATCTATTTTAACAGCTTTTTATTTAGAGTGTAATTATGTACAGAAATAATGTTAGTGCATCATTTAATTAGGTCGAATAGTTGAGCAAGCATTCCAAAACACGCCCCAGCAAAGCAACCTCCTGCTCATCTTTTATACCTAAAGACCCAAGTTGTTAAAAGTCGAGTAGGCTAAGCTGAACATTAATCTGGTTTATAACACAATGGCTACCGGGAAAAGTAACCCAGTAAAAATATGTACCACTGACGTGATAGAAACACGAAAAGAAACAGGGAAACAATAAAGATGGCAAATCTAAATCAAGAAAAGAATTTCAGACTGGGGGTAAATAATTACTGAACTTAGCAATCCGTAGGGTGATTCCCCTCCTAGTCTCAAAGGAACACTGACTGAAATAATACCTGGAGAACGAAAACACAGGAACACCACAGAGTTGAGAGGAGTAGCATCCATTGAAGGGGGAAATGTTTAACCACTGAATTAACTATTTGTATTTCCTTCAATCTTGTCGAGAGGGAGAACAAAGAAAGAGCACCTTAAGTATGAGAGAAATATACCAAGAAGGACGGAGAAAGAGTAAATAAAACCTTACCAGATGAGATGAAGAAAGGAACTAACGTCAAAACATAAACGTAACTTCTTAGAAGTATATCTAGCAATTTTAACTAAACTTCCCCAATATGAGTACAACGAATTTGAAAAACTTCAACCAATAATGTTGACAGAAGAGACAGAAGCCATAATTTTCCAAAAAATCATTATTACTCAGGGACGTATAAAACTGATACAAGATTGAATAATTTGATTAAACAACAAAAATCTTAACTGTTTTTCACCTGTTGCATTTTCAACCCTGACCCGCATATTCTTACAAATTCATCCATTTGACCACCTAAAATTTGACCTGATACGCAACAGCACGAGGTAATTTTCTTCAACCTGACTTGTCACTTGCAAGGGTAGTCAAATTTGACTACCCTTGCAAGTGACAAGTCAAGTTGACGAAAATCCCCTCGTGCTGTTGCGTATCAGGCCAAATTTTAGGTGGTCAAATGGATGAATTTGTAAGAATAATTTGACCTTTCACAAGATATGAAAGGCCTTGCATGACAAATAGGAGTGATCTGACTTGGCTGATCCGATCTTGCTTCTCGCAAGGGAAGACACCTTGCAAAACGTCATGGAATGTGTGCTCTGAATTTACTTGTACAGTGCTAGGGCGAGTCTGACCTACCCGGACCAAACATG
>NC_089772.1:5871624-5891624 GCF_040412425.1 Macrobrachium rosenbergii | reverse complement strand
CACACACACATATATATATATTTGTGTCTGTGTGCGTATTTTTTCGTGTGTCTCTGTGTGGATGTATATATGTTTGTACAAATGTTTCTGTCAGTCTTTTGAGTGTATTTGAGCACGTGCGATGTGACACATCCGTAGAAACTAAGTGTATGAATGTACAGAACAGGTTGTATACTGCATGAGTAGAAACGTTACCTACAAACATAAAGTTTTGTAGTTATTGTCACATAAGCTTACATAACCTGAACATATAGTTGAATGATATATGGATATAAGAGTGTGTTTATGTATATGTACGAGTATAATAAAACAATGTTTGTATACATACTAACGATCATACAAAACAATGGACTGCTTGAAATTGAACATCTACTTGTCAAGTAAAACTTGACTATATGCAAAGGTAGGACAAATGTTACTCGGTCTTCCGTCTTCCCGTGGATGATGAAAACCAAAGATGAAGTAAAATCATGGAAAAAGTCTAAAAACGGGAAAAACTATTCCAACAAAAGGCTTTCACGTAAAATTTTAAAGTTCAAAAAAAGGGAAACATGCCGACAAGGGAAAATCTCGCTAAAAAACCGAAAAGGGAAAGGAAGTCCAAAAAAAAAAGTCTAAAAAAGAATTTAAAAAACTGAAAAAAATCAGATAAGTAAAAAAAAAAAAGACTCCGAAAAAAAATCGGCAAAAAAATAAAAAATCCTGAAAAAATATCACCCAATCAGGAAAGCGAGTTTATGGTCGAAATAGCTTTTCCAGGACCACAAAGAGCATGAAATGGCCCCGGGAGCTTAAGTGTCTGGACTGGACGAGGAAAATGTCCTCCATTGTCGCTTTCGTTATTTATCAGCCAAAAACCCAGGAAACGTCGACGTACAGGTGAGATATACACTTCCTATGAAACAACAAAGGGAGGGAAAGCTCACTGTCTCCCGCTTTCATCAACCTGGCATTTGTTCCACGAATACGCACTCACCTTATATATATATATATATATATATATATATATATATATATATATATATATATATATATATATATATATATATATATATATATATATATATATATATAAAATGTATATATATATATATATAAAATGTGTGTGTGTGTGTGTCCTTCTGTCTGTGTATGTTTATGAGTATATTTTACACAACATGAGCCAATGACATCTCATATGTGAAAGGCACAGATACAGCTTAGAATAATTGTGGATAAAATTGTAGAAAATTGTTCTCCGTATCACTGTCAAAAGCCTATTGTATTTTCAGCACAGGCCTCGGATTGCAATTCACAGTCTAGCGGTCCTGTTTTTAATTCGTCATTCGGGTCCTTTGGGATCCAAAATACCCCTATTCTCTGTTTGTTTATACTTTCTATTTCATTCTACTCTTTTCACATGACTATTTCGGATGAATGCGTGTAATTATTGTTTGAAGGATAATGGGTCATCTTTGGTTTGCTATTTGTTTGCTGTAATGTTGTCAGTACCTAAAGCGTGTGTTCAATCTGTGTTGTTTATAGAAAGCGTGAAAATCAGAAACAAAAACGCCTCGCTGACGACGAATGAAAAAGAAAGCTGAATGAAGCGAACAGACAAACGACCACAGAGATAACCTTACCTGCTCAGGTGCAGTGACAAGCGGGCCCAAAACTTCTTTCCTTTTCGGATGGTGTATTACTTATCTTTCGCTACATCCATAAATCATGAACAAAGATGCAAATCACGAATAAAAACCGAAAAGCATATATCTCACTCCCCCAAAAACCACGGGAGTTGGTCCCCCGAATGAAAACTGAACACCACACCTTTGCTTTCTCCGAGAGATTCTTTCACACCAACGCAAAAGATATGCTCAAACGTGTCACGCGGACATCACTGGTAACGCTTCGCCCTGTGCACGACTGAGCTCTCAGAAGGTTACTGAGCGGGTGGTGCCTCCGAGAACCTGGGTGAGCCAGGGCCAGGAACACCCGCGGGGGACGGACGGGGGGCCTAGGCTCACGGTGGCAGTGGAGGGGTCCTCGGCCCCGGCTAGTAGAGAAGTAGGGGTGTCTTCCAAAACCTGTGGAAGGCTGCCACGGACATATGGTGGCACACGGCTGCCAACAGTGCCCTCCCGACTTCGCTGCGTGCGTGTTTGTGTCTGTTTGTCTGCCACACACGACCAGATGGCATAAGGCAGGACGATGACTTCTGGCGCCAATTAAGTAATGGCGCCGAAACCTTGGTAAAGGTCTATAGTTCGAAATGGCCCCCGTCCCCCGCCCCCCCTTTCTCCCTCTCTCTCTCTCATGAATTCTGCCGTAGAATTAGCGATTTACTCTTTACACCAGAGTCTGCAGGGAGAGATACCCGACAGGTAACCATGAAGTTAATGCACTCTACTTTTCACCAGTGGAATTTTGCACACCTGATCTTATAAGTTGCTTTCAATTACGTTTCTTGGCCTTCGTCTTTAACTCTTACGTCTTTATATAAATGAGCACGTACGTATTAAATATCCTAATGCGTGTCGGATCTATACCGTCGGTGAAACTCGGTTCATTTTAAAGTGATTGGCGAGACCGTAAAACTTTCCAAGTGATAAATAACATTGCTATGCTTATGAGTTTTTTATTTGCTGCTGTATAATTAGCCTGGTTTAATGAGCGTCAGAAACGTAACTCTATTGATTAGAAAAATACGGAATACTGTTTTATTCTTACAACTCGGTGGTAATTCGGATTTTTTTTTTTCTGTGACAATACTTTTGCAGACGAATCTTCCCCTCGTCATGACTACCGGGAAAATGCAAAACCCATAATACTAATCAAATTGGCAGTATACACAGATGTATAAAGAAAGCAAAAAACACATGAATGGTCATCTATGAATGCACTCATTTTTTCATATACTTCTAGATTACCATTTCACTATGGTTTAAGTCTATTTTAAATTTGTCCATCTACCAACTGAATAATGACTTAAAGTTTCCTGGCGCTTGTACTGAACACAGGTGGACGAGGAGACACCAAATCAGGGAACTAACCAAAATATGGTTCTCGAAATCTCACTTTTCGGTGGCTGTCAAGATTCCGGGTAACTAAGGCACCCCAATTCGACTCCTTGATTACCATGAAGGAACTTATGTCATTTCATTAGCTATGTAACATTATCGCTACGAGTTTGTGAAATCTGATAATCATTAATTTTCCTCTGGTATTTGCTATCAGTTCATTATAGCTAAGACGAATCTAAAAATGTGTTGGGTTCAAGTTAGTGTTCGTTAAGATATGTTAGCGTAATTTACTTGAGACCTTCTAACATTACATCAAAGGAGTGTCATTCTGTATTGAAAACCAATACACATGAACGTAAGAACAAAAGTACAAGTTTAAATCATATCATGAAGTCTTCGGCGATTTAATAATGGACCGTCCTTGTTTCACGCGCCGTTCGCCCTATGTTGATTTACTTTTAATTTGAAAAGTACAAACTACTCTCGATGAATTTTGTAAACAAGTGCAAAACTCTTGTCCCTTGGTAAGAATTTGCCGTTAGTGTTTACTTAGATTATTTTTGTTAACTTTATTGTTACTATTAATTATATCTGTTATCAGCATTTGTAGTATGGTAAACAGGTGTAAGAAAAATTTTTTTTCCAAGTTACTATTCCTTGTGAGTTTTGACTGTCGAAATACGTTCATCTCACCAAGCTATAAGACTTTTAGCCCCATTATGGGTACAAGTTCCCTTAGGTAATCCGAATGAGGGACCGGCGTTTGTTTACAAACAAACACAAAACAACCACATTCTCCACAGTCACTGGCGGATTAGTCACACAACTCCTCAGGAGGCCATCCCCGAGTGTTGCTTCTCATCTCTCCCCGCTTCTTGGCCGCCAAGGTGTGTCTCACTGTTATTTTAGTGATGCTTCTAAGATTAGCCCTTATTACATCGGTCACTGGTGTCATGTCTCAGGGATAAGAAGCAACTCAGGCTATTTCTGTGCGACACTGGTTGCTTTTTATAGGCTCTGTCAAATTGACAGCGGCTGATGTACAAAGGACACGCGACCTCATTCACAGAGCAGTCGAAAGAACGTTTTTTTTTATATATTTATTTATTTTTGTGATGGTTCTTTAAATACCCTGGACACCTGCACAATACATGTGACTTACAGTATCCTGTTTATGAAGGAAACCAAATTCAAATGATTTATACATTATACAGTTTGTGAAGTAGAAACAATTTTGCAATGCTTATAAGGAAGGATAGGAATTTTAATCCATTTGAAACTTTGATAAATTGGAACAAACACAATAATGATAATGAAGGAAAAAGAAAACTGAGTCCATTTCATACACAATAATTTAAAGGAGAATTGCTATGTTTATCAAGAAAACCAACATATAATCGACGGAAATCAGAAAATTCGTGAGGATAAAAAATATAATATATTTTCCATTGAAGAAAAGGTGATCTACTCTACTTCAACCATAACTTTTATGAGGAGAGAAAAAATAATATTGTTTAAGAAAGAAAAAGGTGTTTACATCGATTTGGATAATTACAATAATTGAGCTTAACACAACACATATCACGCTCATCATACTTAGAAACACAAGACAAATTAAAGTGGCGTAAATACTGGTCTATAAATGATAATCAAAAGAAGTCCTCAAATTCTGAATGTCACTTATATCTGTCATAAATGACTGCACGTTCTTCGCGATGCCTGCGAGAATACATGCTACAGAAAAACAATTAAAAACAGTGAAATCACAAAATACATCAAAACACATGACGGCGATCTGTCCTCAGTCAAAATTCTACTATTTACCTTCCTGAAACACGGTGTAATGTTGTGATTGACTGATTTATGAAATTTAGGCTGTCAAGGCAAGCACGCTTAATACGGTGATATTATGGAGTTGTAATGGTTGGACAGAAAGGTACAGAGTTCCAGGAAATGAAATACAAAGATATAGAGGTGGCGTTGGGAGAATACCACAATTGCACTAAGAAGTAACAGTTAGATGTGCTGGACAGCAAAACCGAAGAAAGGAAGTAGGAATGGAGGCAAAGTAAAACGCTACAAAGTGCTTGCAGCTAAGGGCCGAAGGTACGCTGCAAGGTCCCTTCAGTAATGTCTGCAGTGCACCCCCGAACGGGGTCAAGTAATATTATGCCTCTTCAATTCTAACACTACTTTTGTTGGGGAGCAGAAAGAGCCACACTTGTTTATAAAGCAGACACCACATTTTGTAGACAGAACAAGTTTGCCTTATACATTCACGAGCTCTTGCTTGTCAGAATCCCAACGAGACAGTGAGTGCTGCTACCTGGGACTTTGACAGACGGCAGCCTTAGCTTTGGAAGCTGATGGTGCACGAGTTACTGTAGTTACTGCCTTAGGTTGGTGACGGGATTCTGACAAGAAGTACATTTAAAGCTGATGTTCTGAAAATAGAAAATACAAATTGGCCTCGTTTCAATTTCAACAGAGGCAATCATTTTGTCAAAGGACAAAACTTATGGCTTCCCTGAGCGGTTTCTCAGGATGGTTGGTCAAGTCATCAAGTATATTCAGACGTTATTATTTAGGTATAGAAAGTTTACAGTTAGCTAGAAATCTAAATCTAAAATGCTGATTTTAAAAAATGAGGATGTCTGGATGGGCATAATTCATGAAGGTGGGATATCACCGCTTCATTATATACGGATATAAAGGTATTTTTCGTAACAATTTTTTCGACCCTAAGTATCAGAGCTAATATTACAACTAAGTAAGGCAGATGATTGGCGAAAGAAGATGTAAAAGTACGAATTGTAAACCACGGCAGATTCAGCACGATAATTGCAGTTTATTTCTGCGCTTGCAAGATAAATTAGAAAATACGATTATCAGACTGATACAAGCTAATTGCCAACGACGATTATTTTAATCCAAACCGAATAAATCGAAGCTAGATCATCACTAACCACCATCCAAGCGAGAATGAAGCAAAGTCAAACTGAAAACGCGAAGCTCTAGAGAACGTGCGAATCCCCCTATGACTGGTTTCACCCAGCTGCTTTATGGAGGAGCAAGATGGCTGCCATTGTTTCCGCCAGATGCAAAGGCCTTCATTTATAGGCCATCACGTGCATTAGCATATTCATTCGTTGTAACAAACTGCCGGGTATGTAATGTGGAACATTTTAACGGGAAACAAACTGCTTCTTCAATATTTATGGAGTAAGACGAACGCACCAGGCTACGTATTAAGTAACACTGAATATTCTGGGACAAAACAGAATGGGAGTTTAAGTTATAAATTTTATTATCTGGAAATGATGATCATCGTTTTTCAAATGGACGCTGCTTCCAAGTCATTTCTTGCTCTTTACACGGAGGGAAACACGTTTTAGAATATTATTTTAGGAACTCATCCATAGACACACATATTTGTGAATATGCCTGCAGAACTCACCACATACCTATTTCTCTTAATAGGAGTGGCTGCCAAGGAAAGGCAAGAAAGCGGCCAGTACCTTATTCACACTTTAACTGTATACTGAGGATGAGCTCTGTGTGCAGAAAATTCCACACCAGCAGCTGCCTAAGGCTTATCAGCGTGTCAAACCCATACACACAAAATGCGCCACTCAACTCTATCTTGAACACACTGTCCCCTCCAGGGTGCTGAATTCCCTCTTATTTCATACTTTTCCTCATCATCTGCTAAGCATTTCCTAGATCTTCTCCTTTCTCCTAACGCCTCCCAATTGTACCCTCTTTTCACTAACCTATTGTTCTCCATTCTTTCCACAGGACCGAACCATCTCAAAACACTCAGACCTTTTACCCAGTTCTACACATCCTCATGTTTCTCGCCCTTTTAATTCTTCTCATGTCACATATACTTAAAAAACAGTTAATCTTTGTAGGGTCTGTTTTTTCATATCATCACAATCAACACCAGTACTTTAATTTACACAAGAGAGCTTTCATACACTTCAACCTTGGCCTCCAAAAACCCGCTAACCTTCCTACAGATCTTTTGAATTCAGCGCACTACCTTCCTTCCTTCATCGGTTATGTGACTCAGCTATTCTATTATACTACCATCATCTTACACTGGTTTTGTAGTTTCTGTTTCCTATCCCGAATCAGTATTGTATCATCTGCAAATATCAGCCATTCCACAGTCCACTCAAATTTCGCATTTACGTAGTGTCCTTCCGCTTACTTCTCTCCATAAAGATATTAAATAGGAATGGAGATATAAAACACCCTTGCCTCATAGTCTTTTTTGCACCTTAGCAGAAAATATT
This sequence comes from Macrobrachium rosenbergii, assembly GCF_040412425.1. Taxonomy (NCBI): domain Eukaryota; kingdom Metazoa; phylum Arthropoda; class Malacostraca; order Decapoda; family Palaemonidae; genus Macrobrachium; species Macrobrachium rosenbergii. Next base: position 5,884,321 of record NC_089772.1, on the reverse strand, counting down.
TTACCTATAAACTTTTGCACATGCCTCTCTTCTAGTGTAGAAACTGTCAGCCGTTCTCAGCAGTTCAACAACTTGACTATAGAATCCTCAACACTTCGCATTGCCTCTACCAGTTTTAAAGCTTCTTCGAGGCCCCTGTATGTTATATCTAACCTCTTTCCTTTCCTTTCAAACTTCTCACATAACTTTCATAACAACCATTTGATCCTCATACCCTTTTTCTTGTCTGACTGTTCTTTCCCTATCAGTTCTTCTATCAACTGTCTTACTTTCGTAAACAAAATTCTAACTTTCACCCTTCCTGATGTACTAAGCAAAGGTTTATATTCCTGTAAGTTTTAGTCTTCTCTGTTACCTCTACCTTCAAACAATGGAACGCTTAATCCTGTCACTTGCAATTTCATCAGGCTTTTGTATTCTTCAACAGAAACTTTCACGTTCACAAAACTAACTCTAATCCATTCCACTATTACATCATTCAGCTTTGCTCACATCTGTTTTCCACATTCACAAAATTTCAAAATACTCACTCCACCAGCACCTCTATTTTGCATCTTTTATTCTGTTGTTCATTAACCTTTCTCTCAACATTTGCTTCTTTGTAGAACAACTTATTCTTCTTAAAATCATTGTTCGTCTTCTTAATGACCCACCTATGCTCCTGTATTCCTGTTCATGATGTTCCTTATTGTCTTGCAATTGCAACTCGAATAATCTCTTATTTCTTTCACTAAAATTCCCCAATCATCTTCCTATCATTTACTGGTTTTGTTCCCTCTCCCTATTTCCGAAATCCCTTAAGCTCCCTACTGGCTATGTCCCCCTATCTTATAATTTTACTCATAATTCATATATTTCTTCCACTTCCGTGTGTTTTGTCCTGAACCATTTTCGTCCAATTCCTATGATATGCTGTCCTCACTTTCTTCCTATCATACCCAGTTGCTTTAATTACCCTTACAGGTAGACTTCCACCCCTTCTTCTCCAATTTGAACTTCCATTTATCTTTACTTTTGTTTCAGCTAAGTAATATTGAGGATTACCTTCACCCACTCCTCTTCCCACCATTAATTCGCCAACTTGGTCTTCTGTCTATAATGAACTAATGCAAGGGCAAACATTTTGTTCTCCTCACTATTTTTTCTTTCCCAGTTACGCTCGTAAATATTTTTCTTTTGATGTTGTACTTCTAACAATCAAGACCCCTCATAATCACAATTTGACAATACTAGTTACTTTCATTTACTCCAAGACCTCCATATCTGGCCATAACTCCTTTCTCTGTTATCTGGCTTTGCATATCCTATCAAAATCATCCTTTCATACTCTCCAAACCCTGCAAGGTATTCATTCAGACTTCACCAGAATAGCATTTGCTTTGAATCTCATTCTTTTCCAATTCTTGACCACATAAACCCATTATCACAACTTGTTGCTTAATTGTGCTCATTGTAACAACTCGTTACTTAGTTGTGGCCAGTCTTACCCACAAAATCCAGAAACTTAAAAATTTGTACTCTTTTACCTACCAAACGTTTCCCCAATCCTATATTTACATATTTTCACAATAAGCTGTTTCCCCTAACAATAGGTCTCCCTAAAGCCGAAGCAGTGATTATTACAACAGTCATACTTTAACCGTTGAAATGTTGATGAACTTCGTGTGAAGACTTCCAGACGTAAGTGGCTCCATAGACCTAAACAGAAAGCCAATCAGAAGATCATTGAAACGTCCGACGCACATTGTGCCAGTTGCCTCTATTTTCCCTGATCTTCAGGCCCTTCCATTTCAATGCCTTTTTGCACTATCTGTTTTGATCTTTCCAGGTCTTTGTGTCTCATATCCACTTAATAATTTACACATTCTTTTCACCAGCCTATCATCCCCCACCCTCCTGCCTTCCCAAATGACCAAACCATCTACAAACAAACTGAACCACTCCTTCTCTAACACCGACCTTCTAACTGTTCTTACACATTTTGACATTCCTCACCCTTTGAATGCCTACCTGTGAAATGACTTATTTTCCCTAAATTTGTCGCTCATTTTCTCATCTCTATCTTTTCCATCTAAATTATCTTTCTCAACTAGCCTACCAATCCTCCTGTATACCTTAACACAAATCTTCGCTAGTCATGGAATTGCTCTGAAAATAACCTTTCTCTCCTTCAATAAATCTTCATTTCCTTATCCAACTGCTTAGAATTTTTATTCCTCTTTCTTCTCTCCTATACCTCAAACACGCCCTGCTGACCCTATGACACCTTCCACCTTCAAGTCTTTACCTTTAGCTTGTAACTCATCTATTTTCTCTTTATAATCTCTTCTCATTTTCTCCTATTCAAACTCACTTGTCTTGATTACATTTGCATCCACACTTGCAACCCTTCCTCACCAATTCGAACGTCCATGTATCTTGATTTTACTGTAACCAAACAACTATCAGTAATATTTCAAGGAACTCCTCTTTTAACCATTACCTCCATTAACTCGCTCTCCATCTTGAAAATTCCTTTCCTCCTCTTTTTCTCTTTCCAAGGTTTACTTGTGTATATTTCTTTAAGAAATATACCTACTTCTGTTCTTCTTATGGAAACTATATATTTCCAACAATGTACCTCCTGTCCACACACATTCCTGCAAAACTCTTCCCATTATCCATTACTTCATGAAACCCAGACCGACTAAGACAGCGTTCTCTTTCTCTGCCACCTACCTTCGTATTTAGATCACTTAGAATCTCCAACGTTTCATATTCCCCTGCCACTCTCAATCTTACCCATATAACCCTTTGTCACGTTAACAACTATGGTTCCCCGCTCGTTCCCTCTGTGGATTGCTGCCTCCTTACCTTCAAGTTTTTTTGTTTTGATGTTCTCGTCGGTGAGCTGCCGTTTTTCTTTCGCCATCGGGTCTGGTAGGGCAGCAAAAGTAGCGGCAGTGGCAGCAGCAGCAGGGCAGTTTTTTGGAGTCGAACGTTGGTCGAGTTTTTGAGCAACAAATTGGAGCACGGCTATCACGACGTGAGGTCGAGTGTGACCATGAGTAGTCGTGTGACCACGAGCTGCTCATCTTTGATGACAGCGTGAGGCTGTCCTGACGTCTCCATCGGGGTATTCTGGTTTGTGGGTCTTGTCCCTGTTGTGCAGCTGAGGGCTGTCTTGGTGACCCGATGGAGGACGTATGTTTGGTATTTTTTTCTGCCTGCTGTTGTTTATTTTTGCCTTTTTTTTTTTAAAGCTACTTTTTTGTTTATTTTAACTGGATTTTGTTTAGTGCTGCCTTTTGGCTTTTTTGTATTTATGGTTTTTATCTTTTTGCCAGACCTGACTCACTTGTAAATATTATAAATAAATTAATATTAAGCTCATTTTATTGTTTTTGTTGTTTTCCCCTCCTTTGTTTGTTGCATCTGCCGTCAGTCATGACAGCCCGTCCTGAGTATATTAAAGAACCTGCATAACGACCCACTCGGTCGTTACAATGGCGACCGTGACAGGATGGCTCTGTTTTGGCTGGCGGGGTTGTTACGGCATTGGAGGATCATGAATGTAAAAAAATAATCTTTTTTTTTTTTTTTAGGTGGGGAGGTGTCACGTTAAGTGATGGTTTTGCGGGAACTGCTGGTTCCCCGCTCGTTCCCGTTTTGTGGATTGCTGCCTCCTTACCTTCAAGTTTTTTTGTTTTGATGTTTCTCAAGCTGCCGTTTTCTTTCGCCAGTCGGGGTCTGGTAGGGCAGCAAAAGTAGCGGCAGTGGCAGCAGCAGCAGGCAGTTTTTTGGAGTCGACGTTGGTCGAGTTTTTGAGCAGCAAATTGGAGCACGGCTACGAAGTGGAGCACGACGTTTTGGTGGAGTGTGACCATGAGTAGTCGTGTGACCACGAGCTGCTCATCTTTGATGACAGCGTGAGGCTGTCCTGACGTCTCCATCGGGGTATTCTGGTTTGTGGGGTCTTGTCCCTGTTGTGCAGCTGAGGGCTGTCTTGGTGCCCCGATGGAGGACGTATGTTTGGTATTTTTTTCTGCCTGCTGTTGTTTATTTTTGCCTTTTTTTTTAAAGCTACTTTTTTTTTTTATTTTAACTGGATTTTGTTTAGTGCTGCCTTTTTTGTATTTATGGTTTTTATCTTTTGCCAGACCTGACTCACTTGTAAATATTATAAATAAATTAATATTAAGCTCATTTTATTGTTTTTGTTGTTTTCCCTCCTTTGTTTGTTGCATCTGCCGTCAGTCATGACAGCCCCGTCCTGAGTATATTAAAGAACCTGCATAACGACCCACTCGGGTCGTTACACCCTTGAAATAACACATTTACAGTCTTTGTCTCAACCCACAGTTTTCCTTATTCTACAAATACTGTCCTTCTCCTACCTCCCTTATTAAATGTCCCATGTGTAACTTTCACTCCTTTAGCAATTCAAACATCATAAATTTTTTCCGTTACTGCATCCTTCCAAGTACACTCAAACTCCAAAACTTATTACCTTATTTATTAATTTGTTTCTTATTTCTAACATTTGTGTATTTTTTCCTGGAAAAAACACACGGATGTAATGCGTATTTACAATTAGCCCCAGAAAATAAGGCTCATCTACTGTTTAGGGGACGTAACCACCCTTCCGATTTCCAGCAAGAGTTTGTGAACAACGTTTCTCTCTCTCTCTCTCTCTCTCTCTCTCTCCTCTAATACATCTAATACAAACCATTAAATATATATATAATATATATATATATATATATATATATATATATATATATATATATATATATATAATTATATTTATATAAATAATATATATATATATATATATATATATATATATATATATATATATATATATATATATATATATATATAAATATGCAAAAACCACAGGAAAATAAAAGTCAGAAGATCCATACTTAAACGCTTTTGCGAAACTCTTTATTCCCTCATCGTCGGGGCACAAACGAGACTCAGTTTGGAAGAATGGTAAAAGCTAAGCAAACAGAAGAAAAAATCACCAAGTGGTTAATTGTCACAGGGTAATAAAGAAAGAGATCATCTGGGATAATCCGAGATAACGTTGGAAAAATGGTAAAAGGTGGTTAACTGTCGATGGGTAATAAAGAATGGAATCATCCAGGATATTCTGGGATAATCTTGACAAATTTCTGGGATAATCTAGACAAACTGAAACAACATCCTTAACGTTAAGAACTATGGAAAGGGTGAACATACAACTTTCCAAACGTGTAAAAATCTGAATTTTAGCCTCTTTGCCTATATTTATCAGCAACTTTTTTTTAACTATAATAGCATCAAGCTTAAACAGGCCAAGACTCAAGTTTAATTTTAAAACACTATCTCTGTTTTATTTTCTAAAACAAGGTTCAATGACATTCCTTTTACTGGGTCGTTGCACGGAACTAAAGGACCTTGCTTCACTCCAGTCAATGGGATGTTTTGAAGCACTCGCGTACAAATAATGCAATCGATATCTGACCAGCTCTCACAGAATACTGATGATGTTTGATCCGTTGTTCAAGTGATTTTCCAGTTTGTCCATCACAATTTTTGTCACAGTTTTTGCAGGGAATTTTTCATATGTAGCCAGAAACGGCACGAGGAAAATTTCTTACTGCCAAACTCCAAACATTAGATTTACTGAATTTACAACATTTATGTTGAAAAGCTTCAAAATCCTATGAATCTCCAAAAACCTTTCATCATAAGGTGACTTTAGAATGTTGTTACTATTAAATTCTGGCTGCCATTTGTCAACTAAAATTTTGTTCTGGCTCTTTGTAATGCTGCATAAACAAAATCCCTCGGGCATCTAGTTTTCGAGGCAGTATCATAAATAGTTTTTATTTCAGCATCATCAAATGCGAATAGTCCTTAACAACGTACTGGAAAAAATTTATCATTTAACATTTCGATGGGAGATCTTCTGAAGACTGAATACGTGAAACTTCTATCATTTCTATGGACAGTGACATCAAGAGAATTCAAAATAAAATTGCTTTTTGCCTCTGCGTTAAATTTAGGAGATTGGACTAAGCTATTCAGCTGAACTAGAAATCCCTGAAGATTTTCGCGAACTGGCCAAATCTAGAAAATATCATCCACATATTTTTAACAAAAAATTCCATGTAGATATTGCAAAGGACAGGACATAAAGGATTACCCATAGCGAAACTAAACTTTTATATTTAGAAATCTCAATTAAAGAAAAACTTTACATTTTTTATACATAATCATGAGGTCAATGATTTTTTAATGATCAAGGGAACATCAAAATTCTCTAATTCTTCTGAAAATCCCAACAAATCATCTAAAAGTACTTTTGTGATAAAGACATTAAAAAAACCATATTAAAATAAAAATTCGCATGTAAAAAGCCTAAAATATCGTTTTAATATTATCTATCGTTGTTTCTGAGTCCAAGACCACAGTTCTAATGCAGCCTGCACCGATACACTTATCACTTGTAAATCCCTTTGAATGTTATTCCCAAAATACAGCGGGTTCGACATTAACCAATATTTATGGCTTGATATTTGTGAATAAGGTCAAGTCTGTATAAGTGACAAAAATTCAATATACATATATATATATATATATATATATATATATATACTTATATATATATAATATATATGTACTGTATATATATACATATATGTACGTATATATATAAAGCGAAACAACTTCTGTATATAATATATATATATATATATAATATAGTATGTATGTATGTATGTATATATATATATATATATATATATATATATATATATATATATATATATATATATATATATATATATACAGTATATATATATATATATATATATATATATATATATATATATATATATATATATATATATATATATATATACATATATAATTGCACTAAAACCTTAAATTCCGGCTAAAATTTTTGGAAACGCTCAATGTGGCAAATATGAATATTTTTACCCCGTAACCTGCAGCATTCCTTCTTGTATTCAGCAAAATTCCTTCCACTACTTCGCTGTGGTGAAAGAGGGCTCCTTTTTGGGGTCATTACAATTACAGATACTGACACGCACAGGTATGTAAAATCCGAAAACGTTTGGACAAATATTTTCTCGTTCTTGTTGGCCGGATGATACAGAGTTGGATCTTAGGTCCCACGGCTGCTAGATGGTGACCAGGCAATCCTGATGTGAATTAGCTTACGTACTTTCAAGTTCAAGGGAAGTAGGAATTTGGGAATCAAGGGAGTAGGAGGTTGGGAATCCACTGCGACATTTGTCAATGTCTTTAAAAACTGTGGCAATGATGCTCAGCATTTAACAGGGTTATCAGTGTTCACAACTGGTGAATTTTGAGTAAAAAACGATTTTAGAGTTCAAAGGAGAAAATATTTGTCTAAACGTTTAAATAACACTTAATACCAGCAGATGGTAGATCATGAAATATTTACCAAAACTACAGATATTTTTATCAGCTTATAATGAATAAAGACTCAGCTTCGATCACTTCGACGCATATGGGCAATTGCATATAAAGTTATGTTTAGAATTAGGTTTACCTTGAAAATATATAGTTTCTTTTTTACAGTGTTACTTGCATCACTGATTTTGGTCGCTATAAATGTACTACCTAGAAGATACGTAGGTAATTTGACTTGCGCCTAAATGTAGAGGTCAGATTTCGCTCGGAGACTACTAAGAGGGGCATCTTTTTTTTCCTTCTTGTCATTAGTCTCGATGAAGCTTGAGTCACGATCTACGCGGTCATCTAACTGTTACGCCAGCAGGCGAGAATACAGAACTGAAATATGTTGTTTTACAAAATATGTTTGGCGAAGTATAAAGCCCCTGCGGCCATAATGAGACTATTAAGAAAATGATTCTGGTTTTATGTAAAAAAACTATTTGCATATTCACACTTCCTCGAGATCTGCAGTCAGCATCTGTATTGCGTAACACCAACAACTCATTCATTGTAACGATTAATGCAGCAAATGTCTCATTAACTGCTATCATCCCATAGTTTATACACCCAGAACCTCTTGACTTCCTGTGATCTACAGTATATAAACCAGAATCTCATATTCGCAAGATTTATACAATAGGAACCCAGATTTCAAGGCTGCATAAAAAGAAACTAAATATTAGAGTTACTTTATCTCTCCAGGTTTTCTCACATTCACTGGAATGAAATGCAACTGAATTTCTGAATTAAACAGAGACAGAGGTTTGCCGCATGATTTTCTGATTCTTTATAGCCGGGCAGTAGGGTTATATTTTGACCGGCGTTCACGCAAGCTATGAGATGGTTAAGAAGATATCCTTAATAGTAATTCGTTCTATGTACAAAAAGAATCGTGTTGCATCACACTTGAGCATGGCTGTACAAACAACACAAATTCACTGAGTATAAAGTTATTACTTTCACAGAGCACCTTAACAATTATTTGGTTCCTTGAAGAAGGAGGCAGACGTGCCTCTGAAAGCTTAGAAATACAGAATCTCCTCTTTAGAACCTTCCGTATTACTGAGGTCTTCTGTGAAAGTTTGTTTATATATATATATATATATATATATATATATATATATATATATATATATATATATATATATATATACACACACATCTCTACCTGTAGTTTACATCTAACAAAACAGACGTATATAGATATATCATACTCTAATTTACCTATTATTATACATCGATAAGAAAACGGTTTGGCAGGGTGGAGTATTTAATAAACTATTATTATTTTTTTATAAAGTCAGTTGTAGTAGCGACCACAAGGTGCACCATGTCCTTGTGGCATATGTTTCTCCATGTTGGAATAGCGTCTTGTCCTCTGAACAATGATTTCAGACAAGTTTGCATAAATAGCAATCGGCTCTCGTTTCGTTATACTGTAACGATGCCATTTTAATTACTAAGCCAAGTAGTACTGTATCAGTATAAAAGAAATGCAAAGACGCATGCACACACTCACACACGCAAAGGTATGCATAGCTGAATGTATTCACTGGATATGAAATCGGTTTACCTCATTCTTAAATTACCAGCTAACTTCCCCACTTTTTAATACGTATTTTTATCTGACTAATATGTATTTTGAATACAAAGAATGAAATCATTTCAGCGATCCTTGTCTCACGGGTATTCACGTTCACCTGGCATCTCTTTTAATGTATATTATCACACTCTTGTCCCAACAAACATCGCATCGTACCTGACCCGAATCGAGTTGGAAGATACTCCCAATCACAGACGTTTAATGTTTGCTTTTATTTGCGTTTTATGAGTCTCCTTGGATGCCCGTTTGCCAGACGCACTTAAATTCACTCTTGGTTATTTGTCTTTTGCAAGGTATCAGGAGGTTTTCCCGCATGTTTGTGTTTTGTTTCCTTGGTTGCTCATTTGACGAGCTCTCTCCTATTTGCATTTGGTTATTTGTCTCTTGCGGGATATTAGCTGTTTTCTAATGACTTTCCTTTGCAAACATAATGGTTGTTTAACCTCCTTTTACGTGTGTCCACTCTTTCTATTCAGACAGTTTGGAATTTAAACAGCAATTACTTTTCTTGCATCTCCTACTTGCTAACGGTCTGACGATTTCATCCACTTTTAGAGTACCCGCAGGTTACCATCAATGTAGAGGAATTTGAAAAATGTTTAGCGTTTTGCCTTTCTTTAGCAATAAGTTTGTTCCCTTTTAGACTTCTCGTTGCTACGACTTTTTTTCCAATTCTGTTCTCATATAAATTCACACACACACAGACACAAACACATATTTAAACATTATATATCTATCTGTATATATATATGTGTGTATGTATGTATGTATGTATAACTGATTCACGAAGATATGGAACGTAATGAATGTATAAATAAAGGCAAATGGCACGAAGGAAAAAATGAAACAGAGTGGTTGCTAGGCCTTTCGACACAACGATAAAGGACCGTTGTGTCGAAAGGTCTAGCAACCAATCCGTTGTTTAATTTTTTCCTTCGTGCCATTTGCCTTTACTTAAAATTATATATAAATATATATATATATATATATATATATATATATATATATATATATATATATATATATATATATGTGTGTACACACATACTTAGAAATCTTAAACTAATGACGAATAATATTGCAAGGTCTAGTAGAAACTATCAAGGTAGATAACCTTATCAACGAGCTGAAATTGATAAAAGAAAATTATCAGAATTTTGAAAACACAACGAAATTAGCATTGTTTTTTACCAGAATTTACCAACAATAAGGATAAATAAAATTACTTATACAAAACACTGAAAATGTAAATGGAAGGTATTATTAGAAAAGATAATAAAACATATAAGAATGGAACATAGAGCGGTAAATATATAAATGCTAAAACCAGCCAATACAAAGTAAAAATGGCTGATAACCTGTTGACTGCCTTCGAAGAAGCAAATCAAACAAATGCTAATGAAACCTCGACAGATTGTTATTCAGCGCCGGTTTTATTTTCTTTATGAGCCAAGAACTTTGAAATTTTGAAAAAACTTTGAAAAAACCCCGGTCAGCGAAAGGATGATTTTGTGCGAAACGGTGTTCTCTTATGGCTGAAAAGAGATGGTTTTAAAAGAGGAAACCTCGGTCTAACAGAGAGAGACCTCACTGTTCCAAAATTCTGCGTTCGAGCCAACGAGAACTGGCACGGCTAACAGATAAACAAACAAACTACACCTGAATTAGTGATCTGACAATAAATGAATTAGTAACAAGTTGAAACCTAATTTGAGGAAAACTGTCTTTAAGCATTTCTTATAACTTTTGTTTTCGGAACGAATAGCTACCCATTATGAAGGTTACAGTAATTCAGGGGACATTTATTTGTTTACCTGTCCGCAGATGTATGTTTATATGTATGTGTGTTTATATGTGTTTATATATATATATATATATATATATATGTGTGTGTGTGTGTGTGTGTGTGTGTGTCACTTTTTACCAGACACGTTTGCAATTGTAATAGCCACAATGCCCTCTTAACTTCTCGAATTCTTCACACTTTTTGGATACGCTTGTCACTAAAAAGCCTTAGAGCCATATGCAAGAAATATAAAGAAATTCTGATGTCCGGTAGCGGGAATCGAACCCTCATTCCGAGTAATCAGAACGGTGCCGACCTGACCACGAGAAAGATAAAAGTCTATTGCCGCTCACACATACATATACCGGTCGAATTCAGATATATTTATTAGAGCTGAAATAGACCAATCCTCGCCCTCGTAGCCAAATGGGCAATCGTTTCTATTGTTCTTTAGGCTGAAATGTATATATAGAATCTGCTGGTCACTTTTCACCAGGTTCATGTGAAATTATAACAGCTACAATGCCCTCTTAACTTCTCGAATTCTTCACACTTTATTGATACACTTGTCACTACGAAGCTTTGGAGCCATATGCAAATAATTCTGATGTCCAATAGTGTGTCAGGTCAGGTTATCAAAACTGACTGCTACTGCATAAGTTCATGGTAATATATTTTACTGTTCAGAGCATGCTGTCCTAAGAATTGCCAATTTAAAGGCTGAATGGCAGCCATTACATTAGGTATAAATGTCTTAAAGATCAAACATATATTCACATATGTTCAGTACCCATGTAGCCTGTCCACCCAAGCTAAAACCAGGGACAACCTGTGGTTGTGATGATTCAACATGTTGAACTTCGGGCTCTCACATACCCCTGAACACTAGCTCAGAGGAACAGTATGGTTGCATTTGCCAGTGAAATCTATCAGCCACGAGTGGGGCTTTAACCAGGAACCATAGCACTGTTGGAGAGTTGTCAGCTTCTTGGTGCAAGGATATGTCCCTAAAGGCAGATAACACTCTCACCTTAAATCCAATGGAAACCACATACATTTGGTTACTAAGGCACTGATAGTAACTGGTGAAATATGGAAACTGCTGTCTTAGGAATTGCCGGTAGTTTTTTGTATAGGTATAATGTATCTCCGAGCAAAGGAATGCCTTGTGAAGGCTTCTGGATCCCTTGTTGGCAGGAAATGTCAAAGAAGCCTCTTATCCTGGGGTCAATGGAAATTAAGTTTTTCATCCTGTATGCTACTAAGTAAAGAAAATAATAGCATCCTTGCTCCACACCATATATTCACTGAAGAAGAAAGAGTTGTATGTTTCATCCCTTAGAGAGTCAAAGGTGAAAAGGTCTTGTGTACAAGAACGTGATTGTGCCTGGGGTACCTGACAGTTGTGGAGGTAGGGGTTTGGTTAGCGCATATAGTGTCAGATAGATCCTGGAGACTGGTGGCAAATTTCCAAAGGGTCGGTTCAAGAATAGTACGAGTAAGAATGATTGTGAAAGGAGAAAAAGTTGTGCTATTAAGTTGATCAAGAAACTAGAAAGAATCAGAGCTTAGATTTTGTGTTTATAAAGAGTGGATGGGAGAGCAAGTTGATGACTGGAAGGGTGAGAAGATAATTGGCTGGAGGTATATCTGATCATTATTTAGTTGCAGTGAAAGTTTAGATAGATATGAATTCGACTTAGACGGGCATATGCAAAAATGATGTTGTGAAAGTAATCAAGACAAGAGAGTTTGATAAGAAGGGAGTAAGAAAATTATATAAGGAGGAAACAGATGAAATATAGGTTAAAGGCATAGAGGTGAACAGAGGT
>NC_089772.1:5771624-5866624 GCF_040412425.1 Macrobrachium rosenbergii | reverse complement strand
TACTCCGAACAATTTGACGACATACTTACTGACCTAAATGATTTCAATGATCTTGCACACAAAAGCGATAATATTCATCTTTCTTTTAGATATACTAACACGCTTAGAAATACGTTAGTGAAATCAGTGCATGGATAGTTCAGAATATGTAAGCGTACATCGTGTCCCATGCTCAGAATGCGATAAATTATATATGGATGAAGGTGGGCGTGGTCTCACCACTAGATTAGAACATAACATGCATGCACATTAGGAATTAACTACAGCGCAACAGCAACACTTAGCTTAGGGGTAGATCATAGGATAGGTTTTAACGGGTAACCATCCAGTGTTAGTTTTTAATTGCCAGAAGAGGAATCGATAAAGGACACTGGAAGGGGCTTTGGCAGCATTAAAAACCACATCTGAAAATAAGAATAGCACTCTGGAAGACAAATACGCAAATACTTGTATTTGAAAGAATGCAGGCATCAAGGAACTTCGTAATATTTCGGCCACACTGCACACTGCTGCCTCTCATCTCTTTTTTACAGACGCTGGAGCTCCTGACACATTCGCCTATGCTGCAGGATTAATTCCACTTGACCTTCCGGATGCTAACAATGTTGCCACAACTCTAATATTTCGAGGACGCTCTAACAGACTATTAACTAATTAGATGACTGACTGTTTCGTCCTTTGACAAGTCCCTTTTCACGGTTTAGCTTTTAAAGCAATCACACCTCAACAGCTGATTGGCTTTTTAGTCTAATGGTAGCAGAATATACCTTTGCACTTCATAGTATTATTGTTTTAGTTTGATTAAGCAAGCACTGCTAGCAAAAGCTTATTAGATGTAATGCTTTTTCTAGACATTTCATATTATTATGGAATTACATTCCACATACACACACACACACACACACACACACACACACACATATATATATATATATATATATATATATATATATATATATATATATATATATATATATATATATATATATATATATATATATATATATATATATATTCAGGGGTCAAGAGGATAACAACATCATATGAAATATATAGAGTGAAAAATATGTAGTTACCAAAGCTATTACAAATGCTAAATGTTTTGAAATAACGGAACCAAAAACCGTTCCAAATATTACGCCTCCGGTACAGATTATACTTTACCACTGATTTTCAGTTCCATTTTGATACAAAAGACTTTATAAAGGTATCATCAAATCTGACGGCAAACAAATAAATTTCGTAGTGATATTATTTCACAGGTCCAGAGAAGGGAGGGGCAAAGCCATACGGTTAGCTAACTTTAATCATTGCTTCATATAAACGTCACATATGTGTGTGTGTGTGTACATATGTGTGTGTAGCCTATATATATATATGATTATTATCACTTTTGTACGTAATTCGATTCATTTATCACACATTACCACAGGTGAAAAATAAGAGACGGGATGCAGGTCCTGATCGGTTTCGTCAATGGCTTGGAAATAAAGTCGAAACCGGTCAGGACTTACACCCTTTCTTATTTTTCACCTGTGGTAATGTGTGATATATATATATATATATATATATATATATATATATATATATATATATATATATATATATATATATATATATATATATATATATATATATATATATATATATATATAATATCAAATCTGTTTCCGAGACAGGAGGTAGTTCCACAAAAAAAGGGCTACAACTGTCAGAGCCACATCCATACTTTAACACCTGTATCTTGGCTAAAACTATGCAAGTTCTGTGAAGAAATCATGCACACCTTTAGCCTCCTCCTACACCTACACGCATAATATACGAGCAGTGCCTTAAGCCCTCAATATTGCCGCTCTCTCGTGCTTCTCGCACTCCGTCCTTAAAAATTTTAAACAGCCATAGCGATGTAATACGTCCTTGTACAATCAAATTACTATCCCCTCTACCTGTTTCAACAAACATTTCTCTTACATTATAAAAAAAATCATGATGTGTTCCTATACGGACACGCTTTAAATTTATTCTTAAAAACGTATCTACATGTACATATAACCTTGCATAAATCCATCTCTTTAAATTGTAATACAAGCCCATGCACACGCACAAACACACGCAAAACCCTGGGAGAGGAAGGTTTGGAAATATGGCAATAAGTGCAATAAAGAGAAGCACATTCAATAACAATGAAATGAACACAGCATGTAAAGACAAATGGATGAATGACCGGATTTGTTCTGACGACACTGAAGTGGCGGGAGTAATAGGACTATGGAACACTAATATATGGGATTTTACGTTCACAAGGGGTTTAGGAGTTGACGGGTAGTTCAGGGGAATAAAACAAGTCGGTGATAGGGTGATAAATTTTAAGGGTCGGAGTAGAATAAAAGGCGACTGTCTGAAAAGCAACTACAAGAAAAAAAAAAGATGAATAAAGCAGTCAAAGACAAAATGAGTGACAAGCTGAGGTATGTTGAAAATTTAATGATACATCTAAGTTCTAAGCAAATACAGTACGGAGAAAAAAAATTGTCTTTATAGAAGTAAATGCAGAGGAAAAAGTTGATAATCAAACGTATATTAGATTAGAAGATTTACTGGCGTAAATGCAGATAAAATGTTTGAGGCTAAATGCATATTAGATAAAAAGATTTAATAGAGGAATATTGTCTGGCGAGAATGCAGACCTTGTTGAGGGACTGGGTATTCTGAAGGGCTGTTTAATGTGACAGTAAGAGATGGGCAGAGCTGAATGACGCACAGGTGGAAGAGGTTAGAGTGAATTTGAGAATACTTGTAAGAAGGGCCATTATATGGCTAAAGAATGGAAAAGTGCCAGTAGTCAATCAACCGCCACGATAGTTGGTGGTTAGTAAAACCCAGCCACCCAGGGTACACAAAAAGCACGACGTTGGCCCTTTATAACTCTGGAAATACTCAACCGATCGGGAGGAAACTTTGGCTTTAGATGCTTCCCACTAAGGTCTCTAATCGTGCAAAATTTCATCGAAATCCGTTCGGCCGTTCCGGAGATCCAGATATTGATTTTTGGCGTTTCAGGGGATGTGGTAGGGGGTGGGTGGGTGAGGGACCTAACATGTCTGTGGAGCAATAACGGTAAAAGATACAGCCGTGGTATTAAGTTTTTCTGAAAGCTCGTATTCTGGAGGGGTGTCTTTTTTGGGTTTGTTTTTTGAAATAATGAAATTTTACAGTTACAGTATGCCATTCAAAGTAGCCCCCAAAATTCAAATTTCCTGATGCTCAGGTACGGACTACTCACAACATTAGAAGAGACGCCGTTTTCTTAATGTCTGCTGATAGCAAGTGGTGTTAGGAGAAGCTGGCTGACTTACTGTCAATTATCTTAATTAAAAATTATCACAAACGTTGAACTTACCTACGGGGTTTTAGTTTTCGTAATCGTTGACCTATCCTAAATAAAGAGCCTTTACAGTTAGAATGTTTTCACATACACAAGTTCATATATATATATATATATATATATATATATATATATATATATATATATATATATATATATATATATATATATATATATATATATATATATATATATAATATAATAATAATAATAATAATTAAGTAGCAAACGAGCTGAGCTGACTATAATCACGGAGAAGCCACGTGGGTCTGAGAAAACTATGTCTGGTGAACTAGAACCCCTATTCCTTTGTTACTACAGTAGATTCTTCTCGATCTAGGCCGTAGCCATTGCAAAAAAGGGCTGAATCACGGGCAAAAAAGTGATGAAATCACAAAAAGGGTAGTAAAGCCAGACACAAGAGACAGATATGGAGGTCAGGTGACACAAAGGAAAGATTAGTGCGTAGGGCTTTACTCCGCAACCTGATAAATTATGATGAAAGCAAAAAGTAGAAGTATCAGTCTTTTTTCAATCAGCATAGAAAGCGAGAGCCATTATAATACGCATATTGAATAGGCGTCGGTTTGGACGAATCACTACTGATGATGTGAATATAATGCAATACAGCCTGACTCCTGTACCACCCACCACTGTCCCGGCCCAGACTGTTGTTGAATATTAGTCTCCCCAACAGCAACAGCAACAGTCAGAAAAAAAATATTCCCCACAAATAAGCGTTGCGTTTATATGACAGCGCGCTTCTGAGTGGATGCATTTGCTATATGGCTTCAAACTGTACTGCTTGAAGAAGAACCAGTTTCTATCTCTTCAGGTACGGTTAGTGTTGTGGGTATTATAACGGCACTCGCTTCCTATACTGATTGAGAAAAGACTCCTACTATTACTTTTCGCTTTCAACATAATTTATCAGGTTGGGGAGCAAAGCCCTTCGCCCTAAGCCTTCCTTTGAATCCCCTTACCTGCCTCTTGTGGCTGGGCTTTACTACTCCTTTTGTGATTTCTGCAGTTTTTTTTGCCCGTGATCAGACAGGAAGGCAGATAAAAATACAAAACGCTGGGAATAAATATGTAACTAAATAACCACTCAAGAGTATACCTGTCCGCATTCTTGGCTGATACCTATAAATATATACAGTATATATATATATATATATATATATATATATATATATATATATATATATATATATACACACACACAAACACACACACATAAATATATATACATGTATATATGTGTCTGTGTGAGTGTGTGTGTGCGTGTATGAGTGTGTAATCTCGTACGATCATTTATAAACCAAAAACCTTTGATATCTTTGGTAAAGAGAGTCATAATGGGAAACAATGGAGGAAACAAAGGAAGGCAAAATATGCGAATTCCTGAAAATCTTCTCGCGGAGTAAAAGTCGTTTAACGTCAAACACATTGGAGAAAATGGGCGAACACACTGAAAATGGCTGAAATAACCAAATCGTTAGCAAGGAGGAGGAGGTGCAAGAAAAAGAAACTGGAAACAAATAACTGCAGCTGAAATTGTCATTTAATCGCGAAATTCTCACAAAGGAGTTTAAATAACTGATATTACTGCAAGGGAAAGATAATGGGAAAGAGCAAATATCTCGGGAGAAACAAATAAGCAAATGAAACTTGGAGGGAACTCATAAAAGTACCCATTTATGAGTTCTCTCACAAACAACATGAACGCGCAGCAAAATTCCCAGAATTCTGTTTAGAATATCAAGAGCTTCTAAGTATTTCCATAGAAAACACATTGAGAGAAGCTCATAAAGTGTAAGCAAAGACACACATCAAAGGTCTTTGACCTGAAATAATTTTTACAAAGATTTCGGATCCAACAGAATATTTGTAGAGACAGAGAACTTCATAAAACATATTGAAACAGATATAATGAGAACCAAACATCATCATTGTGACTGTGGATAAACTCGCAAGGGCGAATGCGTACATTTGCTAATGGGCTTCTTTCTGGGGGGTTGTCGAGCTCAGACTAACGTTAATGGTTGTGCGAGTAAGGTTGGTAATTCCTTCTTAAACTGAACAATTATGAGCTTTAAATTAGTTCGATCAGAATATACGTACCCAAATGGAACTTTCATTTACACAGATGAAATAGAAAAAAAAACGTTCAAATTTAGAAGACAAAGCTTGGAAGACAGGAAAATATTAGTATCGAACTGAAGAATGCTGTTGATGAAATACCAGAAAAAGAGGTGAGAATTCTTGTTGGTGATGTGTCAAGGCTGGTAGGAACAATGAAGTTATGGAGTGAGTAATTGCAAGGAAGCCTGGGAGAGACTGCAAATGAAAACGGGATGCTATTTATTGAATTTTGTGTTGCAAGTTACTTGGTAACTGGAAGCAATCTTTTCTAACAAAAGGAGCCCTTCAATAAAATTGTGCATTCCCAGAAGGTATTTATAGGAACCAACAGATAATGTAGCCGTTAACCACGAGAGAAAAAGAGCATTGAGGAAATTAGGGGCTATCGAAGAACAGTTGCTGGTAGTGATCACCAGCTAACCAACTTGTCTTTGCCATACTAAAGCTGAAATTAAAAGCGCTCAGCAGAAAGGCTGGCAGAGTATCTAGGTTTAAATAAAGAAATCTTCTTGAATATTTACATCAAGAGGCTTAAAAAAGATCTGCAGTGCTGGAAATCATATCTGAGGAGCAGCAGACGGTCAGTGATGCATGGTTTAACTTCAAGGGGGCATATCTGTCTGTTGCAAAGAAATACTAGAATAATGGGGTAGCAGAAAACCTTTCATGTCGGATGAGACCTGGGACACAATAAATAACAGACAGAAGCAAAAGGTACACGTAGACGAATTTCGGGGAGGAGAGGAACACAAAGTAGAATGCACTAAGTATATTAGTCTAGATAGTGAAATTCAGTGAAGTTCAAGAATAGATACGAGAGAGAATAATTGGCGAACAAACTGATAACTTTGAATAAGACATGTATTCAGGGGGTGACACCGTTGTTGTTTTAGTCCAAAGAATGACTAATATGGTATCCATGGAAAATGCCTGACAAAAGATGGATGTGTTAATAGTAGCTACCAGACGAAAAAGAAAGAAAATACTGGGTGGAAATTTTTTTTTTGTAATAAGGTCATGACTATGAGATAAGACGGGTAATATGATTGTTATACTAGAAGCTAAAGAAAACCTGAATGTATCACGAATTAATAAGAAGCTGAGGAAATGGGAAAACTTCAGGCTGAGGCTGCCGAGATAATCTTAGTTAAAACTGAAACGACACCTCATATACCAAATGGACTATTTTGCAGAATATTGAATGAGGGAACAAAGCCTGATGATTGGAAACTGAAAGTCGTAGTATAGGTACCAAAGAGAAGTGACCAAACTGAATGTCATACAAAAGAAGCATTGCACCTGCACCGGTTGTAATGCAAACATTCAGCATGCTTTTTCTTACAAAGCTGGAGAAAGAAAATATTGGCTTTAAGACATACTGTTCAGTATTGTACGGATTTGAAAATCTCCTTCCGATGGCTTTTGTAGATTACGAGAAGGCATTTGACAGTGTCCATAGACCAACATTACGGAAGGCCTTGCGTCACTACAACATTCCAAGTTAAAAATGTAAAGTTGATTGAAATTATTCATGAGCGAGATAGATGCAAAGTTCATTTTGATGGGGCGTTGTCAAATGATTTCGTAGTAATTAATGCTACAAGATATTTCATCTTTGCTGCTTGCCCTTCTCGTGGATTCTATAGTAAAAAAAATATGTTGTGATGAAAGAGAGGGTTTAGATGAGGGTAACAAGAAAAACCGGACAGACTAAGCACATGTAGATGAGCAGATGATGTAATCTTAATCAGAAAAAACATCACAAGATTTGCACACCTTGCTTGATGTAATACATCATACATCTAGAAATATTGGACTCAAGATAAATCTAAGAACCAAAGAAATGAAGATGACTATGCACAAAGGGATAACGATGATAGGGCAAGGATTAATAAAGACGAATCTATTAAACATTCAGAAACCATGATATAAAATACAGATTCTCTTGAGTTGAAATCTGGTAGAGTGCCATATATAGATGAAAAAATGATGAAAAGAGATGGAGAGGGCTTACGAATGTCTTTCGCGCAACCCCAGGGAGAACATTATGTGATAGTATCGTTCGGCTTCTCTTGAGCACCAGACCAATTGCAAGTCCCAGACCTACTTTGATGAGACCAATTGTAAGTCCCAGACCTACTTTGATGAGAACTATGAGATAGGAGGCTAGATCTAGTGTAGACTTGTGGGAGACAAAGCGCAGGAAAGAAATTGCTGGCGAAATTTTACAGAGGCATTTGTGTCACACAGCGATGGAGGTAATGAAGTTAATATTATTGAACTATAGTAAAAGTCTTAACTGTGATTCTAAATTTGTTCTGGAGTATATTACATTCTAGTTCCAAAGTCTAGTTGGAGGTGTTCAAATACTTTCTTTTTAGAACAGATCGGACCAGCCTGAGGCTTAAAGCCTATATTAGGTTTTTGCAAGATGCTCATATAACATTCAAGAGAAGGGGGTAGTGCACCTGAACTGAAAGCCACCAGAGCACGGGCCGTCAATTTTGTTAAAAATTTATCTTTTAAAAGATTCAACATATGCCCAAGGCCCTTTGGCTCAAACTGAGGTTAAATTCACAAACTAGTCTTGGAAGTGTTCGTTTTGCTGGTTGAATGGCAGTCTCAAATACATGAAATGATTCTGTTCACCTCCTTTTATTAATCTGAGCCTGTTTGCCCTCTTTTCTTGACTGACCGCAACACTGGTGTCTCTGTCTTGCTCACTAAGCTGACTGACTCTATTCTATCCAACCAATTATATTTTCCTGCGCTTACATACTGGGGAACAATATATCAAGAAACAACAAAAGTCAGATATATACATACATACACACACACACACGCACACACACACACACACACACACACACACACACACACATATATATATATATATATATATATATATATATATATATATATATATATATATATATATATATATATATATATATATATATATATATATATATACAATGTATAATTTTTGTCACATACATCGGGACATTTTTTATATGAACAAATATTAAGCCACAAATACTGTTAAATCGTCCAATTCACTCTACCTCCAGAATAAATTACACCTATGGGAAATTATAATGAATAAGTTCTTCGTCACCAGTGGGATTCGAACTGCCTGGTTTAGAGACAACGATAGATAGTGACCTTAACCAATGAGCCAACAAGAGAGATATAAGTTGATATCGACTCCGCTGTATATAGGCCTGTCGAATGATACTAAGAATATATTGTACTTAGAATCGACATCAGTCCACCTCCATCATGATAACTGATTGGTAAGCTTGTAACACGTGACTAATTATGATTCATAATAGAGTTCATAAAGGCTGGATACGCATAAAGTACTGTTAGCGAAAGATTCTAAGAACGCTGAAGAGGGCAACGCATCTCTGAAGCAATTTATAGATATCAATTTTTTATATCAATATTTATAATTAGGTTTCTAATCATCAGTACCATAAAAATTTTATCAGCCGCAAAATGACCAGTTTTCACATCTTAATGTTCCCAAATGGGGTGAATCTTACTTCGTAGCGTTCCAAAGGAACTTACGGGATTCATCGCAGTCGAATGGATGCCGTAGTTGTAGTGACTCAAGCTGAGTAAATAAAAGCCATCGCGGAACTATTAACAAAGACGTATAGTCTCATTTCTTGGAAACCAACGTTTCGAACTCGTTTACTGCACCGGTTTTTGTGCACAATGTTGAATGGCATTTAAAATAAGTGTCCTGCTTAACTCCTCGTATCATCTGACAGGCAAATTAGTTAGACCCTAGTTAGACCCATTTAAAGACGGCAACCAGGGTCGTGTTTTTTGTCAGTTTCTCTGCTATCTTTTTTTATTCCTCTCTTTTTAGGACACTGTCGTATTTGTCTTTCTTGTTTACCTTCTTTCCCCTTTATTTGGTTACAATCTGCTCTTTGCAGGTTGCTTCTTGGTAAACTTAGAAAACAGAAGACTTAGGCCTATGTCTAGGCCTAACTCCAAACAGCAAGGTCCTAACTGAATATCAGATGCCTTCCTTTGCTCTGTTGTTAAACTGCAGCCGTTGATGTCGTGTGTACTTAGCACATTCACACAAACATAGGGTCCATTACAAAATCTCTCTCTCTCTCTCTCTCTCTCTCTCTCTCTCTCTCTCTCTCTCTCTCTCTTGAGAGGTCATCGTTAACCATGACAGGATTTCAGTTAAGCTAATGAACCCATTGCGTACAACGTGAATGGAGATCTTTGATTAATATTGTTGTTCGTGTGTAGGGTGTCTTTTCATGGGTGGGAAGACAAAAGAATTTACATAAAAGGATAAATGAAATAGGACATGATACAGGGAAGTTCGAAACATATGAGTGCACACACATAT
The DNA here is from genome assembly GCF_040412425.1 of Macrobrachium rosenbergii. Taxonomy (NCBI): domain Eukaryota; kingdom Metazoa; phylum Arthropoda; class Malacostraca; order Decapoda; family Palaemonidae; genus Macrobrachium; species Macrobrachium rosenbergii. The sequence goes on along the minus strand of NC_089772.1, from coordinate 5,856,710 downwards.
ATATACACACACACACACACACACACACACACACATATATATATATATATATATATATATATATATATATATATATATATATAACCTGTATAGGCTATATATATGCATATAAATATATGTGTGTGTGTGCTTGCGCTTTTGAATGCGTAATGTGGAAATGTATATATATATTCTCAGTCTTATATAGAAGTACTGATGAATACAAATAAGCAAGATACAATCAGAAAAACAGAAAAAAATAAAGCATAATTTTGATTTTAATTTTGATTTTACTATTATTATTATTATTATTATTATTATTATTATTATTATTATTATTATTATTATTGTTCAGGCAGGCGAAAAAAGTCTTTAAAAAGTAAAGAGCCGAAGATGGTAAACATTAAAACAATATCCTAAGCATTTCTGGAGCTCCTGATTCCTTCTCGAGAAAAGATTTATGAAAAGTAAATGAAGCATCAGGAGTTATTTATATGCTGATCAAGAAATGTTACCATGGCTTGGGAGCATATGTAGCAACACGGTCATTTCGAGAAGAATCTCTATTGGTATTCGTCACAAACTCTGATGACACGCCCATTGTTCATTAGCTCTAGCCTAACCAGGTATGTAGGTCAAGCTTAACGAGGTATTTATTGCTAGGACCGTGGCCAGAAAAACACCCCAGGTATTGTTGCTGAGTTTTTGGGCCAATATGTATGCGTGGTATCACAAGCACATCATGAAATATTCCTCCTATTCATTTACCAATTATATAAAATCTCCAACAATTCTAATTTCGTAGCTTTATGGTATTGTGGCTTTCGTTACATCACGCGGCTCTAACATCGTGGGCACAATCCCCACCAGGAAAGGTAAGAGTCAATTCATTTTCATATATAAACAGTTCGGAATTGATGCGTTTATCAAATGAACAAATGTATGAAATTTCGACCATTTCGCCCAGCGCTGGGAGAGATCTTATTGGCTTTACATTGAAGATGCACACGTCACGAGAGTGTTCCCAACAGATTTTCTTCTTTCTATCGCTCTACCTCTCAACCACACACACACACACATATATGTATATATATATATATATATATTAGCTGACCAACCAGGCACTGGTTGGGAAAACTCTGAATGACAGTCGATCATTTAACCTTAGGAAGGAAGTGACATGTGGTGTGGTTTTGATTAACATGTTTATTTAAAGCAATGAGTTCTAGACAGAATTATTAATCATAGAGAAGAAAAACATGCTTTACATGACAAAAGGATTCAAAAGAGATGCAGGTAAATTTTTTTAGGTGTGGCTGCAATTCCAATCATGTAGCCTAACTTGGCCCGACACTGAGCAAGAAAGTGTATGAGCCTATGTTCCCAACACTCCACGTTTCACACCAGTCCAAAATGTTATCCCTTGGCTGTGTCTTTGCCGGGACCCGCAGTAAATAAAATACTCTGGAGGGCATGGATATGGGTTTGAAACCTATGCAAAAACCTTCCTTGGGTCAAATGAGGGCCATGTACAAAATTTCGTCTAGATCGGTGAAGCGGTTCGGATCTCTATAGAGCAAAAGTTTACAAGTTCAGTTACATCCACACAGCTATTCATAACATAACAAGTTGTTTGTTTATATTTTGGTCTGTACCTCAACTTTTACTTACCCTCTTTCTTTTTTAGATGTTTTAGTTTCTCTTGCAATTCAGTTTAGGTAGGTCACGTCCGTCTTTATAGTGATTTTTAAATTGTTATTTTATTTCATTTTTATAAGATTTTAAGTTATATTTTTATAAAAATTACAGCCTTGAAGGTGCAATGAGATACTGCGAAACGCCACTGGCAAAATAAACTGTTTTTTTATAAATGTGCTGCGTTTTCCTGGATGCCCCTTGATATATATATATATATATATATATATATATATATATATATATATATATATATATATATATATACATATACATACATACATATACATATACATATACATATATCCAAAACCAGTATATACAAAAATGGGCTGAGTGCTAATCTTTGTACATGATTTCAATCAACCTAACCAACTATTTTGGCAAAACACTACACCCCTTGCTATTCTATCAAATACCTTCTGTAATTCTATAAATGCACAGTCGAACTTCCTATTATCTCCAGCCACTTGTTCTGTAATTGTCTTATCATGAAGACAGCATCATTTGTATTTCTCCTGCTTACGAAACCATGCGGCTGTTCTCTCAACTTCACAACTGCTCATAATCTCTTCTCTTTCTAAAACCTTTAACAAGTGTTCTGTTAGTTTGAGTCCTCTATAAGTACAACTTCCCATATCTCCCTTCTGTTTAAAGACATTTTGCCATCAGACGTTCTTCCCAGTCGTCTGTTATTACTTCCTCTTTCCAGATTGCCCTTAACTACTGTATTCCTGTGTCAATTCTTTTCCCTGTATACCAAGTACCTTGCACATCTCATTTTGCTCCTATGATAGACCCAGTTGCTTTGTCATTCTTCATTTTACTCTTTGAGCTCAAAAATCCTACTAAATGTATCTCCCTCCCCATTGCTCCTAATCCCCCCTTTTATTTTATGTTTTAACAGAGGCTTGTGATAAATAGACCACCTTTGTTTTATTCCACCATCCTTATGCAAGACATTTCTCACACTAACTTTGATGACATCTGCCTGACCCAGATCTTGTCACTGTTCTTTTACATTTTACCTTTTTGCCTTCCTTTCTTCCTAACGTAACTATTCAACTCCTCTATCTCTTCCAATAGCTGTGACCAATATCTCCTTAGATTCTCTTTCCTCTTCTCTATACCCTCCCCCTGCACTTCGCACGTCTCACCTCCCAACCCTTGAAAGCTTTAGACTTCCGCCTAACTGAATCTTGTATCCCTCTGTTCCACCGCTATTTTTCTTCCCCTTTGCAACTCCATAGCCACTTATTCGCCTAACAGTTTCCTCTGCACCTTTCATGCATGATGTTTTCGTTGCTTGATAATTGTTTTTGTGATGGCTGATATTTGAACCATGGCCTCGTTTAGGAACAACGATTGACACTGACTTTGGCCACCAGGCTATGAAGAGAGATATAAATTGATATTGACTTTTCTTTACATATGCCTGTAAATAAAAGTTTTGTACTTAGAAACAGTATTTGTGGCTTAATATCTGTAAATATAACAAGGAAAATAATTCATGATTAGTTAAGTATATTACAAACTTACTAATCAGCTATCTTGGTGGAGATAGTTTGCTATTGATTCTAAGTACCGAACCTCAATTCGAAAGGCATGTGTACAGCAGAGTCAATATCAAACTATCTCTTTTGATAACCGGGTGGTCAAGGTCACTGTACTGTCTATCTTTGTTCCTGAACCAAGAAAATAGGCCGAATCCTGGCATGTACAGAAGCATTTATTTATGAATAATAATTCCCCTTGAGAGAGTTTTTCCCTAGGTACAGGTATTTTGATATTATGCAGTATTTGTGACTGAATGTTTCTTAATATTTTATATATATGAGTGTGAGTGTGTGTACAGTAATGTTCACAGCAAAGTCGAAATCAACCTATAACCCTCATGATGGCTAATTGGATAAGTCGCTGCATATCTGTACAAACTTTAAGGGCATAAGTTTGAATCCAGAATAGTGCAGGCGCACTTATATACATAATTCCTTTTGGCGTGGTTTATCCCCAAGGTAAAGTGAATTTGACTTTAAGGGCACTTGTGACTTGATATTTAGGAGCATTAAGAGGTCAAAGACATATATATATATATATATATATCTATATTCCCACTTGACCTTTATATGCTCTTAAGTATCTAGGCTAGTCACAAATGCCCCTTAAAGTCGAATTCACGTTACTTTGGGGATAAATCACGCCAAAAAGTGAATTATATATTTAAGTGCACTTGCACTGTCCTGGATTCGAATTTATGCCTTTAAAGTTTGTACAGAGATGCAGTGACTTATCAATTTAGCCCTCAAGAGAGATAGAGGTTGATTTGGACTTTGCCGCAAACATTCCTGTACACACACTCACACTCATATATAAAACATTAACAAACACTGAGTCATAAATACTGGACAATATCAAAATCACTATACTCTGGTAATATTACATATATCTATATACTGTATTTACAAAAAATGGATGTATGTATGTATCTATGTATGTATGTGTCATCCAGCATAAATCTGGAAAGCACTGAGCAATTTCAATCAAACTTGATATACATATGACTTACTATCTGGAAAAGAATACTGTGGGGGTAAGACATCACTGGCACCAAAGGGGGGCGTGTGAGGGAAGGGGGTGAAATGTAAAAATAACTAAAACAACAGATATTCATGTCTAATCCATAGTTTTCGAGGTCGCTGTGATGAATAGTGACACTGCCAATGCCCTTTAAGCCCAAGTTTGGCCACAATAGGAAGGGGGTTGAGAAGGGGTGAAAAATAAAATGTAAAAAACGACAGATATTAGTGTCTAATCCATAGTTTTCGAGGTTGCTGTGATGAATAATGGCATTCCTGATGTCCTTCAAGTCCAAGTTCAGCCCCGATGGGAAGTGGGGGGTGAGAAGGGGTGGAAAAATAAAATGTCAAAAATGACAGATATTAATGTCTAATCTATAGTTTTTGAGGTCGCTGAGATGAACAGTGACACTTACGATGTCCTTTAAGTCTTAGTTCAGCCCCAATGGGAAGGGGGTGTGAGAAGGGGTGAAAAATACTGTCAAAAATGACAAGATATTAATGTTTAATCCATAGTTTTCCAGGTCGCTGAGATGAATAGTGACCAGGGTTGGATCAAATACTGACTTTTTACAATTGAAATACAAATACAAATACTTTCGTTTGGGATTCCAAAAATACAAAATACAAATACAAATACTTTTGTTTCGGAATCCAAAAATACAAATACAAATACAAATACTTTTATTTCTAAATCTAAAAATACAAATACAAATACAAATACTTTTCTTCCTAAATCTAAAAATACAAATAAAAATAAATCACTGGTTCAGAAAATACAAATGAAAATACAAGTACTCTTATTTCAGATTTCAAAGCTACTAATAAAAAAATCCTCCTGAAAATTTGCAAACTATATAACATTTTTTCACACAAGTTTATATCTGCATTCTATATATCATAGTTGCATTTAATCATCATTAATGCCGGAAAGGTTTCGGGCCAAGTTTTGCTCGCTCAGGAGTGTAAAAATTACCGGCCTTACTAAAGACTCTTTCAGATGGTGCCGACGTGGCACAGCACCCTAGAATATTTCTTGCAAAAGGCTTCAAAATGCTGAAGCTCTTGTTTTCACGCCAGTACCTCAGTGGGTTCACGTCAAAAGCCAGAACACCTTCTTCTATGTACGACTCAAGTTCTGCCTTTACCACTGTAGTGTCGCTTGTTGATGCACTTACATTTATTTTCCCAGCTGGTGGCATGTAGGCAAAAAGACGAGGGCATTTTGCACTCATGTCAGCCTTGTCTTGATTGGTGCTTATGGTGATGAAAGGCTCCCTCTCTGGAATTGTGTTCTTCAAAGATGACTGAGTTGACTCCGAAATAATTAGGTCCACAATCTTCGAAATCTTTTCCTTTTTTATTTCCTCACATGGCAGCCATGCCAGCTTAAACCTGGGGTCAATGACAGCTGCGGCAATGACGTCAGTCTTCTCAAGAAACGGATGCAACCTCTTTTTGATAGAAGACTGTAGTGCATTAGCCAAGTTTAAGCAGTAGATTGGTTTACTTTCCGTGAATAGTTTGAGGCTGTGCTCAAAGCCAAATACAACTGGTGCAACGCAAGAAAGTGTCACCATGTTTTCTCCTTCCACTTGCGATGTCGCCTCTTGGAATGGTTCCAAAACTTTTATCACTTCTTTTAGCATTGCTATTTCCATTCCCTTCAATTCTTCTACGGTCTTGCATGATCCTAGGAGACGAATAGCTGAGTTGACACCATTGACATCTTTGAGAACTGACTTAAGCATAGTCAGCAGAGTTGTTGTGTGTGTGCAAAGCAACTGGACCGATCCGGTGGAAGAAGGGCAAGGACCTCATTCAAATCAAGTTCTTCTTCCAAAATATCAAGGTTATCGGTGTCTCCATTTTCATCGATACTTTCTTTGCTCACTTCATTTCCATATAATCCTGGTAGACACACATGAAATGCTCTCACTACCATCATGGTAGTGGGTGGGGCAGGGATGGTTGTACAGGAACGCGACGTGTACTCGTACGCGATGTGTACGCGACGTGTAAATGACCCGTCATAGTTTCGTAAACCATGGTTGTTGACTTCTCTCTCTCTCTCTCTCTCTCTCTCTCTCTCTCTCTCTCTCTCTCTCTCTCTCTCTCTCTCTCTGTCCTCAAATGATTTTGACTCGAAATATCAAATATAAATACAAATACAAAATACTTTTTCTCTGGATGCTAAAATACAAATACAAATACAAATACATTAAAATTGTATTTAAATACAATTCAAATACAAATACAATTGTATTTGATCCACCCCTGATAGTGACACTCTTGATGCCTTCAAGTCCAAGTTCAGCCCTGATAAAAATAGGGGGTGAGAAGGGGTGAAATATAAAATGTCAAAAACGTTGGGCAATGTAACTGAAACTAGTACCTTAACAGGAAATGGAGAGAGAGAGTTTATCAGTTGTCATTCAGAGTTTTCCCAGGCAGCACCCGGCTGGTCAGCTAGTATATCTATATATATGTGTGTGTGCGTGTTTATATGTGTTTATATATATATATATATATATATATATATATATATATATATATATATATAAATATACACATATGTGTATATATTTATGTACGAGTTGAAAGAGATTAATATATTCTTAACGTTGTGGTACGACAACCTCAGTCCAACCTGACTGGCTTAGCAATCTTTCATAGAAATAAAAAGAAAATAGAGCCCCGAGTTGATGGCATGACTATAAAACTTCTCTGCGTCCGCCAATTAACCTCCTGGTGCAGGTTCAAAAGCATGAAATTGGCAGACAGGAAATCAGGGAACCGCAAATAAATGTACAAACGACATGAATGAGTCAATACTCACATTTCGCTATAATTGTTTTTATGCATTCGCAAAATGTTCCTGCATTCGTAAGCTATTGTATGTTATTCCTAGGTCTTACTGCTGAAAAACGCTTACTTACATTCTTGAAAATCTTAACATATTTAAAATTTTACACATTTATAAAAAATCTTATATAGTAAAATTCCATTAGTTTATAAAGGTTTTCATGTGTAAATATCTTGATAACTAGCAAATAATTCTTAACACTAATTTACGGTTTATGCCGTCTGTGAGTAAAGTGTATATGAATATAATACAATTGTAAGGGGAAATAAATTTAGGCTATAGCTTTTTTTTAATGATATAATAAAATACTTAAATCTATTTGTAAATGCTTTCAAACCTTCCACACCGTCTTCACTTTTTTTTAGTTTTCAATAAAAGAAAACTATTGAGATGTCTATTTTTAATTTCCTGTAAAAGAAAACTACTGAGATGGCTATTTTTATTTTTTGTATAAGAAAAATATTGAGATGGCTATTTGTCTGTCCATCCGTACTTTTTCTGTCCGCCCTCATATCTTAAAAACTACTGAGGCTAGAGGGCTGCAAATTGGTTTGATGATCATCCATCCTCCAATCATCACATATACCAAAATGGCAGCCCTCTAGACTCAGCAGTTTTTATTTTATTTAAGGTTAAAATTAGCCATGATCGTGCGTCTGGCACTGTTATAGGGGCCAACAACACAGGCCACCACCGGGCCGTGGTTGAAAGTTTCATGGGTCGCAGTGAGATATTCATGGACCGTGGCTGAAAGTTTCATACAGTATTATACGTTGTACAGAAAACTCGATTACGCCGAAGAAACTTCGGCGCACTTTTTACTTTTTTTGAAATTGTTTTCATACACTGAGAAATATTTCCAAGTATTTATTTTACACGTGTCTTGACAAAAGCTTTCACGCACAGAATGAAAGGACGGCCTCGTGCTGCCACGGTTATTGCACATTCATCCTGAAATTCAGTTGAAAGCAATTTATCTACAAAACACGTCACTCAATCCGCATAAAGCAAACGTGTCGGCAGAAGCCATTTTGCAATGTTTCGGACAAGTCTGTCTCTAAAAACTGTCATAGTCTCTGAATTTACATATAAAGTGAATTTCCATCGAGGTAAGCCTCTTTAGTCGCCGATTCCAAAGGGAATCATGTGTTCTATTCAATAGATGACCAGTCAATAAAAGAACTAGAGAGAGAGACAGAGAGAGACAGAGAGAGAGAGGAATGTTGGACGCTCCTTCGGTTTAAAAAGACATTGACAATAAAGCGAGAGAGAGAGAGAGAGAGAGAGAGAGAGAGAGAGAGAGAGAGAGAGAGAGAGAGAGAGAGAGAGAGAGATTTAGTTTTTTTTGTAATTAATATTCCTGGTTTTCCTTACATAAAATTTAGAAGAGAGAGAGAAGATTTAGAGAGAGAGAGAGAGAGAGAGAGAGAGAGAGAGAGAGAGAGAAAGGACTGGTTCTACCCTGCTTACCGAGATCACATAATTATTTTGATTTTAAATGATCTCGAACAGATTTTCCAGAAAACCCATTTTTACAGACAAGTGAACATACTTTTTCCCCCAAAGTCAAATGTTGGAAGAGAGAGAGAGAGAGAGAGAGAGAGAGAGAGAGAGAGAGAGAGAGAGAGAGAGAGAGAGAGAGAGAGAGAGAGAGAGAGAAATAATAAGAAAACACGTGGTACGTGGTATTTATTAGAAAATTTTAGAAAATAAAGTCCATCCTTTTTCTTTTTTATTCCATCCCCTGTAGGCTTTAGCCACGTCCAGATTTCCTGTACAGATGTTAATAACTGAAATATCTTGGAAATGAAAAGGAACAAAGGAATTCTGACAAGGAATCATCAAGACAAGAAGTGGAAACAGTTGAGTCAATATTCCAAATTCACAATTTTCAATGTCGTTGACTAATGAACTCAGCGATGCAGCAATGGCGAATCTTTGTTTTTCAGGAGACTTGCAAGCCGCCAGATACATATATAATGGGTGTTTCGAAATTAGAGGCTCCCCCCCCTTCCACAGAACAAATGGAAAGTTATGAAGTTTTCTTCTATAGCCTATCTCCAAGTACATTATTTTAAGTTTCTATTAAGCTATTTTTCATTTTTCATTTCTTGTATTTTCAGACTGAATGACGGAGTTAGATACAGCCATGAAATCAAATGGACTGACCGAATCTGGGCTATAACCTTCAGAGAGGCCAGGGATGCTGGCGCATCCTTCATTTCACATTTCTGGATAGCTAAATACATTAAAAGAGATGAATCCTTCGTTAAAAGAAACTGGAACAAAAATCCATATGACTGTCATCGCAAAAAGAGTGAGAATCTTGGAAGGCCTGAAGTCCTTTCTCAGGAGTCATCATAGCTGAGGCATTGGGTAGGCCAAGAAAGTCTTTACGTAAATTGGCGCTTGAACTAGAAACAAAAAGGGGAAAGAAGAGAAGTTATAGTGCTGTATATCGTGAGTTGAAAAAATCTGGTATCAAGCCATTTCATGTTATCAGCAAGCCCAACATCACTCAGCAACAGAGAGAAGACCGTGCATGGTTTTGTGGTTCATTTCTTAAAGATTGGGATGAAGCTGACTTTCTCCATGTTACCACATCAGATGAATTCTTCATTTATGCAGTCATGAAGCCAAATCATAAAAATGACATCATTTGGGCTGCAAAGTTGGATGATATCAGCGATGACGTGCGCTGTCGCCAAGTTGTGAAATTTCCTGAATGTTTGGGAATAAGTTTTCTCTGTTTCACAGCCAAATGGTTAATGTGGATCATCAAAGAAAAAGGACAGTCATGGAATGGCGAATACTTCGGAGAAACTATGCTTACTGGTGGAGTATTTCCTTTCCTCAAAGATCCTGAAAATGTGTTATCTGTTGAAGAAGTCACATTTTTGCGTGATAAGGCCCATGTTTCAAGGCTCTTCAGACACAGGAGCTGCTTGGAAACAGTGATATCGATTTCTTCTCGTCAAGTGAATTTCCAGGTAGCTCCCCTGACCTGAATGTGTGTGAAAACACTGGTAGTATCTTAAATGGATCGTGTTGAAGTGCGCACAGTTAACCATGATGGTATACCAACCCTCAACGACCTGCGAAGAGAGGTGACCGAAGTGCTCAGGGAAATGGAGTTTGAGTCTCAGCTTTTTTGCAATTTGCTGAAATCATACCCCTCAAGAATGCAGGCTGTGGTACAGGCAGATGGAGACCACACAAAATATTAAATACTCAGAGAGAAACTTAAACAAATACCTGTTTGGAATTACTTTTGTTTTTGTCCATATCAATTTTAGTTTATGCTGAAGAGGAGGGGAGGCTCTAATTTCGAAACACCCTGTAGAGAGAAAGACAGTGGAAGGAATGATGGGGAGTAGTTAGGAGACAATGTCTACTAGAAGTGCCACAAAGAGAATAATATTCACATGTACATTGCGCAATGTTAAGTCACGAGTAACCGGTTCCTCAACATCCTCCCATCTTCGATGAATTATTTTCCCAGGCGCGTTTCTTTTGTACTATAAATTTCAAAAACGCCAAAGAAGGTGGCGCAATCATTCTAATTCTGGAGTCTGATATGAGAAATGCCCAAAAGTTTAGTAACTGGGAAAGTTCCACTAACTATTACGAGGGCTTAAGAGAGCCACCAATCAAACCAAATGCTGCCATTCGTAATGCTGCTCACTAACGAACAGGAATAGTTACGTCATGATTTTTGTTACCTAAATGGAAGCAGCAAGGTCATGAAGGGTATTGCAATATTCTTCAAGGAACATTGTCTATACGCGGGATTTTAACTTAGATATAAACGTCTGAGTAAATTAATGCGTAATCTAATTTATCTTATGAAACTTGAATCAGAAGCTACGAAAATAAGTCTCGTATAGCTTATTATAAAATAAAAATTTTACAGAAGAACTAAATCATGAAACTCTTCGCAGATGTTGCATTGTATTTTTGTTTTTTTTGTTTTTTGTTTTTTGAATATTTGTTTGTTTCTTTTGAACACCAAAAACCGTCTTCAAAATGCGTTTAATTCCTCCATCACTTTGTCCAAAAGAAAAATCAGTGTTATATTTCTCTACATAAACCTGAAACCTCGCTATTGATCTGGAAAAAAATATAAAAAATTGGAAAGAATAAGTGAAAAATGATTCGTTATGACTTTATAAACGTCCCTTTAATAACACAGGGTGGGAACATGAACAAGAACGGCTTGTCATCTGATGCACCGACCAACCCACCAGAATTCTGAACCGCTATTACCTCGGATATCCACAAATACTCGTATAAATCCTGAAGCGATCACCCACATAAAAGCGTGGTATTATGTTATTATACGCCTAAATTATTTAGAAAATGTCATTTTCTGTTCGCTCATGCATTCAGTGCTCAATATTGTAAAAGTTAAGGGGCGAAGAGCATAGCAATATCATATACATAAACAAACAGACGAGAACAAATGTATAAACGAGCTGGATATTCTGCAATGTAAAGGACCAATAACTTGGCACACAGATGCTAAGGACGCTAAGTGTTGCTGAGTAACAGGTCTTGGATCCCTTTGGGAAAGGAATGCCTTTATTATTATTATTATTATTATTATTAACCCTGAGCAAATATTAGTATATTACAAAGCATTATGTAAAACCTAATATTTTTTCTGGGTTATTTTTAATATTTCCTAACAGATATCTTATTTTTTTTCAAATAATGTTCACTGCAAACTTAGTGTTTACAATGGGAAGTATACATTTATCCTTTATTCTGGTGATGTTATTTGGAACTATTAAATACTTTATAGCATGGACAAGACAAAATTGATATATATATATATATATATATATATATATATATATATATATATATATATATATATATATATATATATATATATATATATGTATGCATACATATTCACATTTATAAAATATATATATAAACATACATATACAAATATATGTGTGTGTGTGTGTGTACTGTAATTGTAATAACCACAATCCCCTCTTAGCTTCTCGAATTCTTCACTCTGTTTGGATACGGTTGTCACTAAAAAGCCTGAGATCCAAATGCAAGATGTGAAGGAATTTTGAAGTCCGTAGCAGGATTCGAACCCGCATCTGGTCCAAAAAATGTGAAGAATTCGAGAAGGGAAGAGGGAATTGTGGTAATAACAATTACATACCTATCTTGTAAAAAGTCACCAGCAGATTAGCCTACATATATATATGTAAATATATATTTATATATAAAAATGTATATATGTATGTATGTATGTATATATATATATATATATATATATATATATATATATATATATATATATATATATATATATATATATATATATACAGGTGTGTGTGTGTGCGTGAGCGATGATGTTATATTTAAATAGAATGTTAATGGTATATGATCTGAATTACCAAATAAATGTCCTGGAAATCTGGTGACGAGCAATCTATGTATACAAAAGTACGTACGAAGCGGCGGAGAATCAGTGGAATCTTAGTTCGTTTTTTTCAAATTTATCCATTCATTTTTATATTGCCGTGCGTGTACATTTCTTTTCTGAAGCCCTGACGAATACAGTAGGGTGGTAGAAGAAAAATTCCTGAAATTTACACACTGATCATGATAGAAGAGAAGTATTTCAGTTACTGCAGTAATTAGGCCTCACTACCTACAGTAACAAGCACGCACGATATTGTCATTTACCATTAATGAGCTATTCTGATCTCCAAAAAGATATGGCGTGTGGGGAAGCGGGTTATTCCCCGGAGTACTAAGCTTTTGTTTTGAAAATTTCTGTGAAGTCATTTCCAACTTCGGGAGTAGTAAGGTATTATAAAGGCAATCACTGTGTACATCTAATAGCTGCAAAGTGGAAGTTCTTATGTAAAAAGTTTACAATTTTCTTTGTCCCTATTTTCCTTAGAAAGTGATTCGTATATTAAAATTCATCAGGCCAAAAGAACGCAAGACTTTTAGATATTTTCTCTGGAATAATGGACACTTTCAGTCATTGATTAGACATGAAATTTGCTAAGGTTTATCAGAGGAGTGTTATAAAAAGGTGGTAATGTGCTAAATGGAACATCCGAGAAGCAGACTTTATTGTAACGTTTTGCATTTGTTTTCAGTTTCGAAAATACCTAGATTGACTGTGAAGGCTTGAACGGGGTCACTACACCGAAGATGATCGAGACCCAAACAAAAGAATCTTTCCTGAAATAAAATGTTATACTAAAACTAAAATCTTGACTACAGTTTTCCTCGCACAGCTACATTCACGCAACCCCTGCAGGGGTGTCATTATTGGCAAGATAAAGAAATCGGAATAAATAGGTTTTTTGTGGCTTAATATTTGACAGTATGAAAACGAAAACAGAACAAGTAAAAAATGCGCCGAAGTTTCTTCGGCGCAATCGAGTTTTCTGTACATCGTCCGGTCAAGGCCACCGGAAATAGATCTATCTTTCTGTGGTCTAGGTATAATGCTGTATAAGCCGTGAGCCGTGGCCCATGAAACTTTAACCACGGCCCGGTGGTGGCCTGGCTTATATCGTTGACAGACACACGATTATGGCTAAATTTAACCTTAAATAAAATAAAAACTACTGAGGCTAGAGGGCTGCAATTTGGTATGTTTGATGATTAGAGGGTGGATGATCAACATACCAATTTGCAGCCCTCTAGCCTCGATAGCTTTTAAGATCTGAGGGCGGAAAGAAAAAGTGCGGACAGAAAAATTAAAATTGACAAACTGTCATACATACCTGCGTATTACACACCTAGCACTCAGCTGTCATCGTGCATATAATTTACCCCTCCTCCAACCCCAAAGCCAGTAAACATAACCCTGATCAGGGCAGGGGGATTTGACTTGCTGAATTCCCTTTGAGTGAATGTTATTACTAAGGCAAATTAAATTCAAACTATCACGGGGAAATTTAAACAAAAGGCTTCGTTTTATTTAAACATCCGGTGCCTGGCAGCATACATTCATATATGTTTGGACGATAACACATTACGGATAAACGTTCAGATATTAAAAAAACCACTGACTTAGGGATGGAATAGATAGAATGATCCTCCTCTATATTAGGAAGAAGCGATTTTCTTTTAAATCTTAGTATTCCAAGAGTAACTGCCCTCATGCCTGCAATGTTTCCTAATGGAGCATTAAGTTATATCGTTATGATACCAACTTGACCAGGCTAACTACGATCCTTAAAATGTGGACATTTACATATTTTTCTTGAATCTAGGGATCAAATTTACACACTCTAAGGCTGATTTTCATATTCTTATTCAAATCACCTTTATAAACAAAACTATTGCAGTTGTTTTAACCATATCATTACAATAAGCCAACCTGTTGGCGCCTCTCGAACAAGAAAATTGCACTGTCGGTATCCTATGTATTCCCTACACATTTCTTACGTTGTTCAGTTATCTCGCCCAATCATTTTCCATCTTGTGCTATTTAGAATTTAACAAATTATCTACATGGTATATATTATACACGTCCTTTGATAATGTCAGGAATAACCTATAAGCAATCTTTTTATTAAAGCTGAAGTTTTCAAGCAAACTGAAACATTATTAAAGTTATATATATATACTAAATATAATATATATATATATATATATATATTAATACTGTATATATATAGATATATACATACATACATACATACATACATACACACACGTGCATATATATAATACACACACACACACACACACACACACATATATATATATATATATATATATATATATATATATATATATATATATATATATATAGAGGGCCGAGATTCAAATCCCGCTGCTCAATGATGGGTAGGATTGCGCCATTGCAAAAATCCGGCCGCCTGTCAATCTAACGGTCCGAAAAAACCCAAGAGGTTCAGTAGGAGAATAGGTACCAGCCCTCGGGCTGAGGAGTTAAGCCGTAGGCCTAGCGACACAGTAGCCACGTGTCATAGGCATTGGGACCTGTCCCCCCAGCTGGCTGTCGGCCTAAGAAACAGGAGATGCTGACTGCCCTATGAGCCTACAGAGGCCCAGGAGGACTTTAACTTTTATATATACAGTATATATATATATATATATATATATATATATATATATATATATATATATATATATATATATATATGTGTATATATATATATATATATATATATATATATATATATATATATATATATATATATATATATATATATATATATATATATATATATATAAAACAAGTAAGGTTATGTGTTAAACGAATTTTTGTCATTCTCAGTACATCGTCAATACAATAAAGAGATTTTTAATATTTACTCGTTATACCCCATTTTATCTATTTCCCAGCGTTCGACTCTCCTACCCGGCTAATGAAGAATTAGGAAATTTATTTCTGGTGATAGAATTTAATTTCTCGTCATAATGTGGTTCGGATCCCACAATAAGCTGTAGGTCCCGTTGCTAGGTAACCAGTTGGTTCTTAGCCACGTAAAATAAATCTAATCCTTCGGGACAGGCCTAGGAGAGCTGTTAATCATTTCAGTGGTCTGGTTAAACTAAGGTACTTAACTTTACGTATAACGTAGCCAGCTGCAAGAAGGCATTTCAGGTGAATGGTTTAATCAGCTCTCCGCTGTTTCAGACGTGAGTATAAATGATAAATTAACAGCAGATAGTTTTCTGATACTAAACTGAAACTCATAAGCTTGAACGCTCAGTTAATCAATACATTATTCAAGTTACTTGTTGTTAAGTCAACATTATTTCTTATATTAGAATATGGAATGACATGAACCACTAAATTGACAAGGTGGTTGGATAAATTATATGAAGCAGCACAATAAGAGCTAAATGTTGCATTGTGATGAAAATTTATCTTACGAATTTTTATACCGAGTCTGTACACATGTGGTAACATTAGCGAAATCAAACAAATCGTTTCAATTTCGCTTTAGTAGCTCTTACACTTTTTTTTTTCTGAAATTTCTGTGCAATATATTTATGGGATTTTGTTTAACCCTGTGTGTATTTCCACCACACATAAGGTTCTTCATTTTTTCTGCATAATCATTTTTGCATAAGACTACCGATGCACTACACTTGCCAGGTTTCATCATGTGCATGTTTTTATCAACTATTACTGATTTACGGCTACAGTATTCACTGAACTGGAAAACAGCCAATAACTTAAGGCACAAGACGCACTGTATTTCGATCTAGACTGTATTAGACAAATTGTCAAAGCTGTTTTACACAGATAATCTGATTATTCCTCTTTTTACGACAGCTGCATAAGGTAAGCAAGAAAGGCGGCAGGAACTGAGCGAAGTTATATGACAGAAGAGAAGTGGCTATGGAAGCAGATGCTGAGATGTAGAAGATGATAGATGAGCCAGCGTTACTTCATGGAACTGAAATGTGGTGAAAGAGCAGGAAAAGTAGCTGGTCGAGACTGGAGGATGATGGGCTCAGACGGTAAATGCTTTTATTCTTAGAAAGTGAAGAGGATGCAGTACAATGCGTATTATAAATGAGATGAATGGGGTGTTGAAGTGGAAGGGCTTTAATACCTAGGAAGTGCTAGAGCGGATCTTTATATACTGTAGGCTAACACACACACATACACACACACACACCCTATATATATATATATATATATATATATATATATATATATATTTCAGAAAATATGGCTGCTACAAGTTTTAAAGGACACATATATGCATTTCATAGCTTCAATGCTTTAAGATGTGATGAAAGAATTTATGGAGTCAGATGGAAGTAGGTCGAGAGACTCGAGGTAAAATCTTTGTGTTCAGCAAATGGTTTGATTCCTCAGCAATATTGCCGGTCAGGTGATCTTCGAAGTGTTATGTATATTCGTGAGTACGTGCGTTAATTTGATCTAGATTGTGCCAAAATCTGCCCTAAAAGTGAGTTTGATCGTTCATTAACGTGATAGAACTGCAGTTGTCTAGACGTAGCTTTGGAGAGGATCCAGGCTTTGAACGGCAGATAAGGTAGAGTTTGAAATCTCTGTTTTTATGGGAGAAAATTGAACTTGTGATTTTTACTATGATTTTCTAATCATTATGAACTTTTGAACTGGTGTGGGAGATTTAATATGAATATTCATACCTCTTTCATATTATTGTTTTGTCATGTTACGTTTGCCATATCTTGGCTATGCATTTTACACTTTCCATTATTGTGTTTTGCATTTCATATATTTTTGGGAGTTTTCTATCATGTTTGATTCTTCCGACAGATGTCTGTGGACAGATGTCGGTGGACAGTGTGGACTGGTTCGAATAACATGTGGTAGACTGGTTTTGACATGACTAATTATTGATTTGGGGAGTATGTGTGAGTTTGGATATTTTCAGGCTATTAGCCATAGTGAGACTTCTTTAATCAGAAGTGTTTTGCAGTTCAGAGTTTAGTTATCTAACTCGATATTTCATTTATTATGCATTTTAATCTTTGCTTTGTTTTATTCATTTCTTGTTGGGTTATTTGAATAATAAACTTATTTTTGTAGAAACTATTGCGTTTCTTTAAATAGTCCATTTAATTGGTTTGGTGAGAATGAGTGCGATTCGGTGGGTGAACTTCGGAAAACGATGAGAGAGAGAGAGAGAGGCGATGCACAGAGAGAGAGAGAGAGAGGTGATACACGGTGAGAGAGAGAGAGAGAGAGAGAGAGAGAGAGAGAAAGAGAAAAATAGATGTAAGGGTTGCCGTGAGCGAACGTTCATACGCCTCCGTTTCACGAATAAAGATCGTTGGAGCACGTTACGTACACCTTCAAAAAGGTGTTAATTCTGTCCTCGTTACAGAAAAATTGGTGGCAGCGGTGTCTGAATGAAATGGCAACAGCGGGTGTCTTTTAATTTTAAATGGTGGCAGCATGATTTTAGTGTCTTTAGTGATGGCGAAAGAGGGAGATTGCTAATAGACTAATTGGTAACGTTGATGCCCAAGGCATAGGCGACTTCACCTAAGAGCTAAGGCGACGGGTCAGTGTTGAATGACTGAGTAGGTCGTGATTACGTGTGAAATGCGAACCTTTCCTCTTTTTCCGTTTCTATTCGAGTACTGGGAGTGGGGAGTTGTGAAATAGATCTGGTTGATCTCTAGAGCAATTTTGGGGTTAACAAAATACCCAAATAAGTGTGAATAGTGGCGATTGTGAGTTAATTACGCAAAGTGATGATTCAACTAGAAACGCGCTGGGTGTTTTTTTTGCTTTGCCGTCAGTAGGTGACGTCACAGGCTGCACACAGCTCTGTTGAGAGATAGGTACTTCGTTTTCTGTTTCAAAATTGGTAAGTACCCCATTCTCGTAAGTTCGCAGAAACGCCGTTTTCTGTTCTTCTTTTAGAGGGGTAACTTGTGCCTTTCTCTAGTGTTCTTTTTGGTTTCTCTTTTTATGTTGTTACGCTCAGGGCGTGTGATTACTCACAAAATGCCGGACGATGCAGCAAGCACATCCCAATCAATTGTGGTGCATAAAGTGACGAACATTAGCGGGGAATTACAAATTTTAAAGGGCTAGTTGACGGAAAAGCTAACCCAAAATATAGAAACTTTCATTGAGTCAGTGAACAATTATCTGAATTCCAAGAAAATTACGAATGGCGCTGAAGCTTTAACAGAGGCTAAATCATTTCTGGATTTAGATAAAGGAGATATTGGGAAACGAGCACGCAGTTTCGGGTTCAGAAGGTGTAAAACTTGGAATGAACTGCAGAAATTTCTTACGAGCTACTTATGGCGGAGTTCAACGTGAATGCGCGCAGTTCGGAATTTGCGAGAGTTTCTCAAAATAAAGAAGGGCAATGATTCACTAGTCACATACAGTGCGAATTTATTTGATGCAGTAGTTGAGTTAAAGAAATCTATAACAGGTTCTCCATGGGTAACTGGAAATAATATCTCCTTAGATAATTTTGAAAGATTGTTACACTTTGCTTGCCTTTAACGTCGGTCCCAGATGTAATTGTAGATAGTTTTGATAAGAGAATTGATCAGGATACAGATGAATCCTTTTGTTTGCACAGATTAACAAAAATCTAGCAAAATGCCCGACACTAGACAGTAGTTTTTGTACAGGAGGCGCAAAGATGTCAGCTGCGGTTTCCAAACCACAGAATAATGATAGTCGCTCGCATTCGGGAAATGATGCAACAGCGAAGACATGTGCACGAGTAGAATCGAAGAAAATTCCAGAGAGATCAGTCACAACGATACTCTTCCTGCCGTGTTTTTACAAGGAGTATGCAGTTACAATGATGTGCCAGAGCAACAAGTCGACGACATTCGTTCATCGAGGGTCCGAGCAGCTCGATTCATCCTGCAGAATCATGTCTACGGAATTTCTCGTACTTAGCCGTGCTGTATTCAACAGTTCCGAGAAGATAATTATGCGTCATACGCGCAACGAGCATTTGTAGTGGAGGTACCTACAACCAAGGTGCCAATGACGGTTCCACCGTTGGAAGACATTGACGATTCCGTGATGTTCGAGTATCAGGAATATATTATGCCGACAATTTTAATTGTCTTAATAGCTGTTTTACTGATAATTCTTGTTGTGGGAGTAGTAAAGCTTATTCGTGTTTGTAAGATTACATGTAAAGGCTCTAAGAACTCAACCCCGGTGACTTTGGAAGTGCGTCATGAGCAGTCCTTAAAGCTGCAGTGCAGTAGACATTGCTAATTGAGCATAGCTCTATCTGTTATGTTTTATACATATGCTTTTGTTTTGGTTTGCCGTTAAGGAGCGCGAGACGGCTCTTATGTGGTGGCCGAGCTCTATTTCAGAAAATATGGCTGCTACAAGTTTTAAAGGACACATATATGCATTTCATAGCTTCAATGCTTTAAGATGTGATGAAAGAATTTATGGAGTCAGATGGAAGTAGGTCGAGAGACTCGAGGTAAAATCTTTGTGTTCAGCAAATGGTTTGATTCCTCAGCAATATTGCCGGTCAGGTGATCTTCCGAAGTGTTATGTATATTCGTGAGTACGTGCGTTAATTTGATCTAGATTGTGCCAAAATCTGCCCTAAAAGTGAGTTTGATCGTTCATTAACGTGATAGAACTGCAGTTGTCTAGACGTAGCTTTGGAGAGGATCCAGGCTTTGAACGGCAGATAAGGTAGAGTTTGAAATCTCTGTTTTTATGGGAGGAAATTGAACTTGTGATTTTTTACTATGATTTTCTAATCATTATGAACTTTTGAACTGGTGTGGGAGATTTAATATGAATATTCGTACCTCTTTTATATTATTGTTTTGTCATGTTACGTTTGCCATATCTTGGCTATGCATTTTACACTTTCCATTATTGTGTTTTGCATTTCATATATTTTTGGGAGTTTTCTATCATGTTTGATTCTTCCGACAGATGTCTGTGGACAGATGTCGGTGGACAGTGTGGACTGGTTCGAATAACATGTGGTAGACTGGTTTTGACATGACTAATTATTGATTTGGGGAGTATGTGTGAGTTTGGATATTTTCAGGCTATTAGCCATAGTGAGACTTCTTTAATCAGAAGTGTTTTGCAGTTCAGAGTTTAGTTATCTAACTCGATATTTCATTTATTATGCATTTTAATCTTTGCTTTGTTTTATTCATTTCTTGTTGGGTTATTTGAATAATAAACTTATTTTTGTAGAAACTATTGCGTTTCTTTAAATAGTCCATTTAATTGGTTTGGTGAGAATGAGTGCGATTCGGGTGGGTGAACTTCGGAAAACGATGAGAGAGAGAGAGAGAGGCGATGCACAGAGAGAGAGAGAGAGGTGATACACGGTGAGAGAGAGAGAGAGAGAGAGAGAGAGAGAGAAAAGAGGAGAAAAATAGATGTAAGGGTTGCCGTGAGCGAACGTTCATACGCCTCCGTTTCACGAATAAAGATCGTTGGAGCACGTTCGTTACACCTTCAAAAGGTGTTAATTCTGTCCTCGTTACATATATATATATATATATATATACATATATATATATATATATATATATATATATATACAGTATGTATATACAGCCTAAATACATATTCATTAACAATTTTCACCAGGCTTGATTTGAAAAGATCATCAGGCAATCATAATGCATAGTAAACTTGTGGTATTACATTCCCATTGTGCATTGCTACTTTCATTCAGATACAAGGAAACAAGTCTTCTCAGATCATGCAAAGAACTCCTGGTTCCTTTACATAACTCTAAATAATGCCGGCGCGTGTAATATCACGTGATAAGACGGCAAAGCCGCTAAAGTTGAAGGACATTATGTCCTTGTCTGCTTTCTATGCGATTCTGACATGCAATGCAATGTGCTCGTAATGAGATTTTGCCTCGTAGGGACCGTCGTTATGGAGACCGATTATTCTTAATATCAGGTGTAACATACGTGCTTAACTCAAATTAGCCCCTAAAAAGAAGGAATAAAATTTTACCATAAATGCATGCAGCGTGTGTAAAGGCCATGACGTCGCTTTTACAATCCAACTTTCACGCAAGTATGACGTAAGAATGTAGGTAAAGGAAATAATTATCGAAAAACATTAGAACACTCCAAAGGGTCACTCGAGAACATTCACCACTCAAATTCGGCAGGAAAGCAGATTCCATGATGAGGTCATTGCAATCCCGACACAAACCGTGTTGCCTTTAGCCTTTGCTGCACACGAGGGAGGAGCCAGGGAACGCTCGCCTATCAACATTTCTGACAGCGGTTGCGTGTCTCTATATTGATGAAGTTATGTTTCTTTATCTTGGCTTTAAGTTTCTGTAAAAGAAAACTATTGAGATGGCTATTTGTCTGTCCGTCCGCACTATTCTGTCCGCCCTCAGATCTTAAACCAACTGAGGCTAGAGGGCTGCAAATTGGTATGTCGATCATCCACCCTCCAATCATCTAACATACAAAATTGCAGCGCTCTAGCCTCAGTTGTTTTTATTTTATTTAAGGTTAAATTTAGCCATGATCGTGCGTCTGGCTCCACTATACGTGCCAACAACACAGGCCACCACCGGGCCGTGGCTGAAAGTTTCAGGGGCCGCGGCTGAGAGTTCCATGGGCCGTGGCTGAGAGTTTCATACAGCATTATACACTGTACACAAAACTCGACTGCGCCGAAAGAACTTCGGCAGATTTTTTATTTGTTTTCTTTAGCCTCTCGTAAGGACATAGGAATACTCAGGATTTTGAAATCAAATACACTTCATCTGTAGATACTTTTTTTAGTTTACTTGCATGTTTGTAAGAAAAAATCCCAATATCTTGAAGGCTGCATGTTTACCATATCTCATTTTGGCTGGTCTTACTTAGAAAAAAGTACGACAAAAACCCATATTTAAGCAGGATTCTTTTGATAGGCATTTGCCTTTAAATTGAATATATGTTAATGGGTTTTGAAATGAAGGCAAGATTCACTAGATTTTAAGCCCACAAGAATTGCCACAAGCATACACAGAAAATTCTCTGGATACATTCATCATAACAAATGTATAAATAAAAGAGAAAATACTCCAGTCTCATGATTTCGAGCAACCTCGTTGTTCTATTGATCGGAAAAAATTTACACGACAAAGAAACGCACATTATGCAATTCAGAGTGGGCTAATGATGGTCATAACTTTTCCTTTCCTTGTAACAAAGACATTTTATATTTTTTGTTTTTTCTTGGATATTATTGGAAATGCAATGAAATTACTGGGAGAAAACCTACAGTTAATTGACACTTGCGACGTTTTGGTAGTTAAAAATAGTTTAAATTAATACACAAAAAGATTTAGTAATATATACATATATACTGTTTATATATATATGTATACATATATATATAATATATGGATATAATGTATAATATTTACATATATAGAGTATATATATCAATTATGTATCTCAATATTTTTTTTAGGTGTGAGAATTATCAATGAAAATGGGCACTGCATTTTTTATTACCCAGAAATATTCAGAAATGACTGATTAATAAAAAAATATCAAGGAGCTGTAGATGTTGTTCTTGCCTTTACAGTTTCTCTCTCTCTCTCTCTCTCTCTCTCTCTCTCTCTCTCTCTATGTTTATTCCCACAACAAAGCCACGGCCCTCTCTCTTCTTGTGGCCTCTTTGTAGGATTTTTGATTAGGATTTTTAATTTCCACTTCATTAACTAATTCCCAAGACTTTCTTTCCTCGCGAAAGCGAGATCAGATGAAAAAGCTTACTATGGTGCAACAGCAACGACAGTATTCTTAACCAAAAATCTCAGCACCAGAACATTACCATATTTCGCTCCGCAGGGCAGCTGGCCGAGCCGGTGATTGAGAGATCACGCACAGCCAAGCATTAACCCATCAATCACCAGACAAGACTCCTGGTTGTCAATGATGCACAACAATGACAGACAATGGCACGAGGCTGGGTTGACCCTATTTGCCACACGGGAACAAGAAGCCCCACCTGCTTTGGGAAGCTGAACTGATGGTCTCACTATTTTTTTTATTTATTTTTATTTTATTCAGTAGATGAAACCTATTCATATGGATCGAGCCCATGGGGCCACTGACCTGAAATTCAAGGTTCCAGAGAATATGTTGGTTTCAGCCTCCCACCACAGTTTTCTTATTATTAAAATAGTTTAACCAGACCACTGAGCTGATTAACAGCTCTCATAGGGCTGGCCCGAAGAATTAAAATGAAATGGAGTACAAGGTCTCAGCCATAGGCTAAGCACTGGGACTAAATGATGAATAAATAATGAAATTTTAAAAATATGCAAAAAGGATATGCTTCCACACTAGAACGCATGCACACATTAAATACATTTATCAAGCTTCATCCGTATAACTAAAAACATAAATAAAACTGAGTAATGATAAAAATCTGAATAACTTATGATTTTTTAAAATTGGGATGTTTTTATATTAGTTGCCCCGTGGGATTTTGTATTTTCATAAAGTACCTTTTATACTTTATCAATTAATTTACATTCCCTCATGAATATTAAAATTGAGTCAATTGAAAATGTTGCAGACTCTGATAAATATTCACCAATCGATCCATTTCCAAAAGTTGAGAACTGATGTTGGTTATATTTTGGGCATTCGCATAACACATGTTTAACTGTTATTATCACTTTGCATTCAGAGCATTCGGGAGCTGGTTCATGCAGGCTGCTCATTAAGTGTCCATGTGTCAGACGAGTATGGCCTATTCGGAGACGTGTTAGAATTACTTCTGTGTCTCTTATGATGAACTCCATTTTTTAACTCCAGGTTTTATTTGCTTCAACTTATTATTTTCAGGTTCTTCATTCCATTTATTTTGCCATTCGTTCATAATGCCTATTTTATATTATTTTGCCTTTTGTTTATAATGCCTACTTTTATATGTGTCATACAATCGTTAACTGGGATATTTACATTAGATCGTGTCATATGGGCTACTTCCTTACCTGCTTCATCAGCCTCCTCATTTCCCTTAATCCCCACATGGGCAGGAATCCAACATATTTCTATATTTTTCCCATTATTATATAACTTATGGAGTAATAACTTTATTTGTTGTACAATGTTATTTTTTGGTTTGTAACTCTGAATGGCTTCGATGGCGGTTCTAGAGTCGCTAAAAGTTACAAAATTATTACATGAGGTTTCTTTCATTATTTTTATGGCTGATGCTATTGCGCAAAACTCAGCTGAAAATACCGAGGCATTATCAGGTAGAGAAAACTGATACATTTTGTCTTGGGATACTGCAGCATGTCCCACTCCGTACTCTGATTTAGATCGGTTTGTGTTTATTGCGTAATGTGGACCTTTTCGGCTATATGCTCTATTGTATGTTGTCTATGGTGTTCTGGGCTACATGAGTAACTTTTTTGATAAATATTTTAAGTGTGTGCAAATTCTTATTTTATTCATAGTCCATGGAGGAGGTAATTTTACTATTGAAGGCAATTGCACATTTATATTCAACGATTCAAACAGTCTTCTAGCTCTAATAGCGAAAGGTGGTGAGTGATTCTTTATCAATGCATCTCTTAATTCAAATAATTTTTTTTGTTGGAGAATCACTTGTCAAAATTCTCAGGGCACTCTTCATTGTTACAAACTCTCTATGGGGAGACAGTGGTAGTTCACCACATTCAACTTGCAAAGATGAGGTTGGTGATGATCTAAAGGCTCCTGAACATATTCTAAGGCCTTCGTTATGAACTGGGTCTAACGTTTTCAGAGTTGCATCTCCTAATACATTACTTATTTCTTTCGGATCAAGTATTGTTTTCCCATCTTTTAATATGGCATGTAGGTGGTTTAACATGGATACCATTTATTTTCCTGAATTTTTCCCATACTTTTTTGTATGGGAGTATTATTAGAGAGATCTGACACATATTTCTTCCATGAAATGAATCTTCCTTGAATTACTTCATTTTTAAATTTTGCAGATATTTTGTTGTGGAGAGGTTTTAATGTATCAATTTCTAGTCATAATATAGTCATTTTCTATAAAGTTCCTCCTAATATCGGTAGTGTTTTATTCATTCTGTTGATTTTTTTTTTTCAATTCAAATTATCTATTCGTCTCCCTATTGAGTGTTTATTTTTATTAATTCTGTTAGCTTATCAGACCACCATGGGACTTTGTGTTTTGTTGGATGAGATTTTGATTCTGGTATTGCTTCATCATCAGCATTTTTAATGAAATCAACAGGAAACCTACTTGTTTCATTATGATTTTGTATATACTCAAATTGTGGGATACTTCTAGTGTGGAATTCATATCGCTCCCAATCTACTTTATAAATGTTATATTGAGGGACATGCTTGGCAGGATTATTTTGTAATAATGAAATTAATATTGGGAAATGATCACTAGTGTGTAAGTCATCAACTGTATTCCAATCTAATCTGTCAACTATACTTGTACATAGAGTTAAGTCTACGGAGGAAAATGTTCCATGTGTTCTGGGACAATGTGTGTTGATTTCGCCATCATTTATACAGCACATGTCGTTTGAATCCATGAATTCTTCTATTTCACGTCCTGCTCTATTTGAGTTTGTACAATTACAGTCCCTTATTGGGCTGTGAGCATTGAAATCACCTACTATTAATGTAGGTTCCTTGGTATTGTTCAGTAAATCTTTAAGTTTATCAGTGTCGTAATTTTTATTAGGTTGGTTGTATAAATTATAAATTACAAAATTATCGTTATTTATTCGTATTTTAATACTTGATATTTGCAAGTCATTGAAGTTTACAGGTACTTTGTCATAACAAACTTTACGTAATCATAGCAGTACCTAAATTTCCTTCTTCCTCTCTAGATGTAGATACCAAGGTATATTTGCCTATTGTTGACACAGTTTTGTTGACATACTATAACCATACTATCATTGGTTCATATTCTTCTAGTAGTCGGTGTGTTTCTCCAAGATGAAATCTGATCTTTAGACCATTTACGTTCCGTTGTATAATATAGCTATTGAAAATATTATGTTACAGCGGTCGAGTTTTGCTTTCTTACTTTTATATTATCAACTTGGATTTTTTCCAATAATTTACTCACGATATTCATTTGTTTTTCTTTGTAATATATTAAGTGCTCAATGCACAAACAACCTTTTTCATGGGTGCTCAAATCAATTGTTTCTTATTTTCTATATTTCATAAAATTTCTTATAATGTATGTTAAACCATCTTCTGTTATGTTTTTGTTATTATTGCATAACTCAATGAAACAATCATTACATCCGCATGTATTATCATGTATATACTTTTTTCATTTGTTCTTGTACCAATTACTGGAGATGGAATAATCTCTTCTCCCTTGACATAATCATTGCTACTTATGGAACGGTTCTCTTTCACTTCTTCAGTGTTTTGGATATCTGCCTTCATAGGTTTTACTATTATTTTACGGGATAAAGGTATATTCTTAGCTTGTTTTGGTTTTTGTTCCTTCTTCATATCCTTTATCTTTGGTTTAACCGATGTTTCTCTAATAATACTTGGTTTCTTCGTTTTGGGTGGTATTCTCTCCAAAGGCCCTTTTTTATCTTTAATTTCCAGTCCATCACGACCCTCCTCTGTTACTACCGTCGTAGCATCCTCCGGTGTTCCTATTTGCATTAATATTTCAAATGAGGTGGATAAAATACTATCCATCTCATCTGTAACTGTTTCTTTATTTTTTACCATTTTAGTTTTTATATCAAAAGCATTAATTTCTTCTTAAGATTTACTTTTTTTGTGCTCCGTTACTTCTATCTGTATGGGTTTTTGTTTCATTTTTGGTTCTTGTTATTGAAGAATATGTATGTTTCTTCAGACGGATCTTGAATTCCTCTCACTTATAATCTTAATTTAGCTTCTTTCATAAACATCCAAGTTCTTTCTTGTGAGATTTTTAATTCTGTATTGTAAATATAGTACATACACCGTTTGGGCCATGCATGATGGTCTTGCCCACAGTTTATACACTTTGGCTCACTGCACTTCGGTTGTGTGGCATGTTCTTCAGATCCACAATACGCGCACACACGTTCATTTCTACAATATTCCTTTGCATGCCCATATTTACTACAATTTTGACACTGCAGTGGTTTTGGGATATATGGCCTTATTTCTCTGTTTTGGCCTAATATTTATATTTTTTGAGGTAGACCTTGACATTCAAATTTTATTTTTGCGATTTTTATCATTTCCTTATTTCTTTGCTTACTCGGTATATTATATACTTCGCAATCTTGGACTCTGGGATATCTTTTTTTTAAGAGAGTCCAAGAGAATACTCTTTTCGATTGGTTAGTCACAATAGTATCCAGAATGCTATTCATAGTGTCATGTTTTTTTTAATTTTTACGTTCATATTATCTATTGTCGTTATAGACATATAGCCCTCAGACTGACTCTTTGTTGTGGCTTCTATAAGCCGCCTATTTTCTCTTATCTGTCTTAACGACATTTCTGCCGTCGAATATCTGTTTAATAAATAATTTTCTAATTTTAGGGTTTCCAAGGTTAGAAACCTTGACCAATTTCCACTCCCAAAGAAGAGTCGAAGTGAGTCAAGGTTGGGTCAAGACGATATTTACTTCTGGGTTTGTTTTATACTGGAGCATAGGGTTCCAGTGTAATTACACTAGGGTTCTTTTTATATCTTTTCTAAAAGTTTGACATAGGAGGTTCCAGCGGTCGTCAACTGTGCCGAGTCACCATAAAAGGGTCCAGGGGTACTCGAATCTTTATTTTCATTTATATATCATAAAGATTTAAGAGGGAGAAAAAAAATTTAACCTGAAAACCTTAAAAAGCTATCATCAGCTTTTCATGACGTTTATTCTTCCACCAATGGCACAAGTGAGAGCTGACTCCCAAAATGCCCACGTCCCTACCCTACCCTAACCCATAGGGGATGGCACAACATGATTAGAGTGGCCCAGTTGTAAGCCAAACCCAGCTGCTAGGACTGAGAGTATTCCAAGAAAACAATCATCCCCACCCTAATCATGTTATGGGCAAACCAGACGGAATGCCGAGAGTCCTATCCCCAGAACCATACCTGACCTCGAATCCGCGGTCCAGCCCTAAAGAATAGTTCCGCCCTTGAGCTATCAATCTATCTCTCAGGTCCGAACATTATTGTGAAGCTGTTGGTCCTACCACTGTTCCCACTATTTAGCTTCGGATATAAACCCATTCCCAGCTATGATATCTTTCCCTATTTATCAGGTCCCATAAATTTTACAAAAAGTGGAAAATTCCACAAAATTAGTCCGAAGAAATATATATAATAAAATATATGAGACTCTTGGACTCAAACCCGGGAACAAATTCCTGGGGTTCAAGAGCCCCCCCTCACCTCGTCGAGGTGGTCCCACATCGAGGGGGCTCCCACCAAAGACCCCACACCGCCGCAGTAGCTGATCGTTATACAGAGCCTGTGATTTTTCATCGGCCTGGGGGAGGCGCGAACTCATGACATCTGAGTGGCATTCCAAGACATTAACTACTATACCAGCGACCAGGAACGATCAAAAGAACCGTACATTTAAGGGCATTCCCTTGATGACATGCATGTATGGAAAGAGCGAACGATTCTTCAGAGAAGCAGAGATCTAGAGCAGAGGTAGGAAGAATTGGCCTTGTGACAACAAAGGTGCCTATTATCAGTGAATGCCGTACCTCGACGATACCGTTTTGTCGAAAGTGTGCCTATTGTTACGGCATCTTTTTTTTAAGGAAGACATGGTGAAACAGCAGCTGGTAAGTACTTGCTTCCTCGAGGCTTACGTCTTGTTAAGATTTAGAATGACTTGCACGATCCGAAAAGGCAAGTCATGGTATACATCAGCGGCAACTTCCTATACAGCAGAGAACAATTGATAATAATCATGTCATCGTCTTGAGACTCCGGCAGCCCATTAAGCTATGTTTTTCCTGTAGAAGGAACAACTTTTAAGTAGAATAGACTTAAAGAAGTTTATTTTGATATCATCCACATTCTTGTCCTTAATTTCAGTAAACCATGGAATGTCATTATCGTGGATGATGCCATGTAGATTTTAATCATGTAGATTTTAACTTGACCCTTCTGAAGCTATGATTGTTAACAGTTAATGATGCGTTTACACCGAGTTGTAGAGAGCAAGATGAAGGCATTTAAGGAATGCCTTCATTATGTTCTAGTGAGTAGGTAAAATCCTGTTTTGTTGTACAAAGTCACGATTGGTCTGATTCAGTGACTGAAGATCGTCGTTCTAATTATATGCGATATTAAATTCCTTTTCTATACGTTAATATACTGGTTAACAATTCATTGTGTGGTTTATGGTTTTCATGTTAACCGAGTATCCTCGAAACTGGAGCTCTCCGGTTATGCCAGACTCCAACTAGAATGCTTTTTCCTCGCATTCAGAGCTAAACATCACTGCACTCTTTGCTACTACAGTTGTTAAGCTAATTTCTTCATGAAAGCCCTTTCGCTCACCAGCATGTATGTCAGTATCTGATTATTTTTACGTGTGATGCGCATATTCTAATTGGAAAATGAATCGTAAATTTAACTCTCTTGAATTCATTAAGGAGCCTCAGACCTAGAACCCTTCACTTTCCCAGACTTAACGTAAAGAGAACGGTATCCACCAGCCCAACTAGAAAACTTTTTCTTAGCACTAGGGGATATCACTCGTTGTACTTGTCTGGAATAACTAAATGTGCTCTGGGTTTAAGGCTACCCAATGACCGTGAGAATCAGAAATTTTATTTTCAACTGTCAGAGTCTACATATACACTACTAACTGTACCTAAACCTGATTTTAAATGCTCATAATTATTTGTGTAAAATCCACGTGAAGCTGCTTTTCAGTTGCGTTGTTAATATAAATGCCTGTTTTAAGAATAAATAATGTTAGTTTATATCATCCAGCTCACTTATAGTCATTCGCAGTGCTGTTCTCAAAAATATTTATATTAGATGTCTGTTTCTCCCTTATAATACAACGCGAAGTTTGGATAGCTAAATACTTTCCGGTTTTATTACTGAAATCAGCAGTTGACTGAATGGCAGTCTAATCCCAATTATGAGAATCCCACAATGTGCAAGGATTTTTTTATGCATGCTAATACTGATTAACCGTCGACTAGTGTGCATTATGATTCCTTTTTCTCTTACGTCCATTTTTCATGCATTACTAAAGTAATCCTTTGAGAGAACATATTCTATTTCATCTTTTCCGCAGCAAACTTAACTTATCTGCTGGTGAAGAAACTTGGTCATCATAGAAATGGTCATGAATGGTTTTCACCAATATGCGTAACATCATATTGAGGAGTTATTATGTTTCAAATTAATTATGACTATTCTCTCAAGCTTCCTTCATCATCACGTCGAGATGAATCTTACAGCTCGTCCTCAGAGCACTTTAATTAAGTCCATACCGTTATTTTTTGTATGTAAATTAAGGCCAATTCTCTCAGATTTTCACCAGACCAGTGACTTGATATTTTTTTTTATATTGAACCTCGCGAATAATGTGCTGGTGTCAAGTGATCTGATGCACACGGTCAGCATTAAGATTTGCATTTTAATTGACAATTTTCGTCTTCAATGCTCCAATGTGCGCAATGGCTTTTAATTTCTCTTTCGTTTTGCATATTGCCGTGATTCGCAGTTTAACTGATTTTCATTTTAATAATTTTTTTTTTTTTTTTTTCAAATTATTACTTTCTGATTTTGTTCAGTTAGTAATAATGTTACATTTTGATAATGTATTATCCTTGTACTCGCCCGTTCACTCTTTTGTTTTATGTACATATGACGTTTTCAATAAGACTGGGGATATTAAAGATGAGTATATATACAAGTGGCTATCAGGTTTAAAATTAAAAGAAAATGAAAATATCTGTAATATGACCATCGAACATTTTTTTATTGAAATGACTTCAGTTAGCTGGTCTGCTGGTATAGTCGTTAGTGTCGTGGCATGCCATTCAGATTCGTGGGTTCGCGTCTCCCCAAGGCCATGGAAAATCACTAGCTCTGTATCATGATCAGTTACTGCTGCAGCGTGGGGTCTGCGCTAGGAGGTTGAAACCAACATATTCTATGGAAGTTTGAATTTCAAGTTAGTGGCCCCTGTGTACTTGTTCCATGTGAATAGGTTTCGTCTACTGAAATAATAATAAAATACAATGCCTCCTAAATCTAAAACTAGATAAAGAAGGGGTTGCAAACATTTAGCCAAAACAACGAGCCATGTCAGATATAATTAGTCATCCCAGCATGTAAGAGACACAGACGTTGCAAGTAAATATTGTATTTTGTTCTTGGTTTCTGGGTGCTTCAGGTAGTAAGTCAGAATCTGTTATTGAGAGGTAATTTCATCCTATACATTGAAACTCTCTCGGGATTTTACTGTTTAAAACTTAGAAACCTAAAATCAATAAAAAGACTTTCCGAACCTTCTTTGAACCGGAGCATAGTCTAAACAGAAAAGTTTTCCGTGTCTACTCTCTTTCTCTCACTCACTGTGAAATGAGGGTTCAGTTTCTCTAAAAACTTAGAAGCTTTCATCTTTATAATTTATTATTTATATATATATATATATACTGTATATATATATATATGTATGTTATATATATATATATATATGAATTTTATATTTTTATATAAATATAATATATACATATATGCATGTATATATGCATATATACAGTATGTATATATGCATTAGATATATATGTGTATGTGTGTGTGTGTACTCAAACTACTCGTATTGGGCTTCAATATGACGGGATGGTTTAGATTCCAGATACCTTAATTTTCATAATACTGAAAGCTTTCAAAGACATACAGTCTTCCTCATCAACTACCGATGCACTCCAAACGAGTAGCAGGAATGCATATATACAGCGAAGTTTTGTGGTTGTCTGGATATACGAGTATATCTGTGTGTGTGTGTGTGTGTGTGTGTGTGTGTAGTTGAGTGTTGACGTGTGTGTGCGTAGTAAATACTCATACTACTGAGATGCCTCCGCCAAGAATTCTATAGACCGAAGTTTTTCTCTTAATTGTAACCGAAGGAATGAGGGTACTTGTAAGGCCCCTCACTATCGGTAGGGAAATCATTAGCATTCAGCTCAACCAAATTCAAGTGAGACAGTGGAAGGAAGCCCTTGAGACTGCTCCGTACTTCTACTTCCATGGTCTGGCTAAATTCGAGCTTACTTGAAATATAATGACTTACCGCGAGTGACTTTTTTTAAAGGTAATGGAAAAATCGTATACAATTCACACAAGGAATCTTAAAGATACGCCTTAACAACTCTAGACCATTTACAAATCGATAATAATAATAATAATAATAATAATAATAATAATAATAATAATAATAATAATAGTAATAATAATAATAACTGTGAATAAATTTAGATACAAAAACACAGGCATTTATAGCAGAGGGGAAGCAACAGCGTCAACACACGTTCAATCAAAATTCGGGGCATCAGACCACCTACTAACAGTAAGAAAGCCGTCTGCAATAATAAAAAAGATAATATTGTCAATTCAGTTCCTGTAATATGGGTAATATTGTCTCAGATAATGTAAATTTAACGATATAACCAATATCGTCAAACTATCATAAGATATGAAGATAGACAATGAATAAGTATTTATTTGCATTTAGTTACTCGTATCTAAGTCAGAATCAATCATCAGTTACAATGAGAGTTAAACATCAAGTACCCAACAGATTCTCAGAGGTACATGAACCGAAATGTATATGACGATACACACTAGCAATTACACTTCTCTGCATCTCCCTATTTCACAAAGGGCTAATCAAAAACATCTCTGATTTAGTATGCTATCGAATACATGTAAAATTAAATTCACTCCCGAAGCCTCCGTAGTGCATAATCTCGTTAGCAAAACGTGAAAATTGAGACAAATTGATTCAACTGAATGAGTTGAGGAAATACTCCTGAAAGCACATGAAACCTACGATTGAGAACAATACGCTGGCATAAAAACTTAACTCGCGCATACATAGACTATGTTGAACTTCGGCAAGTAAACCACTGGTTAGAGTACATACTAATTAAGATAATAAATATCTCCATGGAATAAGCTTCACTATATAAAGATATCAAGTTGAAAATACGCTAGCTATGCAATATATCAAGGAAGCTGAATGCAATTATATGTTGAACTTTGACAAGTAAACCATTACATACAATATATGCTAACTATGATAACAAATACCTGCTTACAATAATCTACATAGTTCACAGACATCTGGTCTTGATATTTGCTAGTAATGCAATAAATCTAGGATGCTGAATGCAATTATCCTTTTTTGCAGTCTATCCATGGGGATCAGACAAGATGGCTACACAAGAGTTCAAGGTTCTGTAAGACCCTAAAGAATGTTTAAATTACAAGCGTAAAATTCACACACGGAGCTGCAGACTCCCAAACATCCAAAAGCACCACTTGTTTCAATGCACAACGGCCAATGGGAATTGCAGCCTATGTCCTTTTGGAACCCAGAACCGAAGAAAGAAAGAAGAGTGGGTTTAACCACAAAGGGAGCGATAACCCTGTCTCTTTAAGACAGAAACGTTACAAGTCAGGTAGGAAAGTAAGCTAATTCCAAGGTCTGGCAACAGAAGGAAAGTCGCTGAACTGTATGCAAACTTCATTGATAAGTTGTGTCAAGATACGTACAGCTGAGTCGTAGTGCATTAGCGTTCGGAGATTTCCCTTTGTCCAGTAGTTTAATTTTGATTGTATTTGTCGTTCTATTATTGCGAAAGAGTAAACAAAACAAGACTTTACAGAGATAAGGCGAAGGAATTCCGAACGCATAACGTAAGAACGAACCATTTGTGGTATTGGTAAACTGGAACATTACCGTCTGCTTATTATGTTGTATATTAAAAGAAGATTAAAAGAAGATTTAATCTTATTCTGTAACACCCTGATACCCTAGAAGAAAACAATCCTACTAGTCTCTTAAACCACAATTCTCTCTCTCTCTCTCTCTCTCTCTCTCTCTCTCTCTCTCTCTCTCTCTCTCTCTCTCTCTCTCTCTCTCTCTCTCCAGGGAGGTAATCATTAATTCTCTAGAACCGAGTCTCAATTCAACCAGTGGTCCCATCACGCACATAGGTGAATGGAGACCTTTAATTAATCTTGCTGTTTGCATGTTGGGCCAAAGGTGACCGGAGTTAAAAGACTAAGAAAAAGGAAATAAATGCATAATTGTAGGAAAATGAAATATATTCAAGATATTGGCACCTAACTATCTCTACATGAAGATAAAATATTTCTTTCGTCTGCACTTGTACATAAATCTCCCTATCAATATGTCCGTATTCAAATAACCTACGCGCTGTGAATTGCTTTTGTAAGGCTTTCATGTTCTATGAATCCAAGCAATACATACATACGTAAATACATACATACATACATACATGTATATATATATATATATATATATATATATATATATATATATATATATATATATATATATATATATATATATAATGTAATTATATACAGAGAGAGAGAGAGAGAGAGAGAGAGAGAGAGAGAGAGAGAGAGAGAGAGAGAGAGAGAGGATCTCTCTCTCTCTCTCTCTCTCGCATCAAAGTGAGTGGAAACCAACGAATTTTTCAGTACGACTCGCACTGCCTAATCCCCCAAATTGTAAGGGGATGTCTCAGTCAAAAAATGTAGAATCTGTCACAGGGCCATTTCTAAAGAATGAGATTTATTTTAAAACGGCAACAGATACCCAGAGACTTGTTGGGAAACTAGAAAGCTGCTCCCTTTGCTGCTTTCCCTCCTGAGGGAAATGACGCATGCAAAAAATTGTGTGTATATGTATATGTATATATATATATATATATATATATATATATATATATATATATATATATATATATATATATATGTATATATGTATATATATAATATATATATATGTGTATGTATACAGAATGAAAATATATAAAGTGAAAATAAAGATGTAATGTATACAAATCATCTTATGGTTATCATTGGAAAGTCAGAAAAACTAAAGATAATTAAATTTTCATTATATATACATATATATATATATATATATATATATATATATATATATATATGTGTGTGTGTGTGTGTGTATATATGTGTATATATATATGTGTGTGTGTGTGTGTGTGTGTGTCTGTGTGTGCGCGTATGTGTGTGGGTGCGTTTCTGTGAGCGCACATACTTACATCTTTATCCGTACGAGTTTATGAATTTTACAAAAACACTGCATAACATTAAAAAGTAAAATATAAATGGAAATTTGATTTTTAAAATTCAAAAAATTCCAACGAAACCAATTCCCTCCCCAAAAAAATATCCACAGCGCACCTGTTTGAAATTGAGAGAACTAACGCTGAAGGTTTTTACAAATATACAGCTGCTCTGTCAACAAACTGAACTCGTGTTATCGTTCAAAGGCCACGTAATTAACAGCCTGGAATTCATGGAAACGCAAATACATGCATAAATGTAATACACTGTATCCTTAGAACATAAATGATTTCATATATTCACTAGTATTTTCATGAAATGTGAAATGTCATATGCCTTCAAAAAATGTATTTACACATCCTAAACAAATCTGATAGTCGATTACTCGTTCTATTCGTTGAAAGAAAAATCTTGAAATACCGGTCATTTGTTAGTAAATGCTCCTCTATTATCATAAGTCCTCATTTATTCGAAAATGTATTCAAAAATATATTCATACAATCACAAAAGCATTAATACATAAAATAAATATCTGCCTACATTTATAAAAACTTTTTATATCTATTGTATCCGAATGTTACGCCTTTCATTCCCATGCGAATAATACCATACATTTGGAAGTGGCTTCATAAATTCATCAATATTTTCATACATTGCGAATGCTTTTCATACATATATAAGCATTTCAATATATTTACATTTTATATTACCTCAAATGTTCATATATTTGTAAATGTTTACTTTACTGAATGTTTTCATATATTCCTAAAAAGTCTTCTTTAAGAACGAACTCATTTTTTTATTTCGATCAAATATATTCATATATTCATAATATTTTCTGTTTGCATTTATACGTCATTATACAGTACATTTCTACACCTGTATCTCTGTAGTGACATATATTATTTACAATTCACAGGTGATTTTAAAAAATACAGGGAAAGTACAAATTTACGCCGTCAAAAGTTGCATGCATTCATACTTGAATGCTTTCAACTCCACTGACCTATAAAGAACAAAGCTCGATCATCGTGCAAGTAAGAGTGGCAGCGGAAGCCAGTTTACAATGCTTCGGACAAGTGTCCCTAAAAACTGTCAAAGTCTCCGAATTTGCATACAAAGTGAATTTCCATCAAGGTAAGCCTCTTTAGTCGCCGGTTCCAAATGGAATCAAACGTTCTAGCCGGTAGATGACCTTATAGAATACCTGTCGCTGGAAAAAAATCATGAGGCTGAGAGAGAGAGAGAGAGAGAGAGAGAGAGAGAGAGAGAGAGAGAGAGAGAGAGAGAGAGAGAGAGACTTTTATCTCTCATATATATATATATATATATATATATATATATATATATATATATATATATATATATATATATAGATAGATACATACCTCTCTCTTACCAGCCAAATGGTAGAATAATCGTCACTGAAATCATAAGCTGTCGCTGTCTGGTGATCAAATCTCCCAGGTGACAAACCATTTATCATTTATAATTCCCCTTCGGCATCAGCCTATCTCCCAGGTAGAGTGAATTGGATTTTAAAACTTAAAATGCTTGTGAATATAAAAATTCACGTTTATGTAATACAAATTCATATGTATATGTATATGTATATATATATATATATATATATATATATATATATATATATATATATATATATATATATATATATATATATATATTGTTTTGTTTGTCCGTCCGCACTTTTTTCTGTCCGCACTTTTTCTGTCCGCCCTCAGATCTTAAAATCTATTGAGGCTAAAGGGCTGCAAATTGGTATGTTGATCATCCACCCTCCAATCATCAAACAAACCAAATTGCAGCCCTCTAACCCCAGTATTTTCTTTTTTTATTTAAGGTTAAAGTTAGCCATAATCGTGCATCTGGCAGCGATATAGGCCAGGCCACCGCCGGGGAGGGGTTAAAGTTTCATGGGTTGCGGCTCACACAGCCATCATACTGAGACCACCGAAAGATAGATCTATTTTCGGTGTCCTTGACTATACGATGTACTGAAAACTCGATAATTTCTGCCAATTTATTCTAGACATTCTCCAAGTATCAGCGGGATTTACTGGGACAACGAAGAAACTTCGGCGAATTATTTACGTTGTTTCTTTAGCTTAGCAGAGCAACTGCCAAATTAGCATTGATACAAAAGAAAGAGAGAAGACATCTGGTGCGACAAGGAAAAATGTTCGAGAGAAGAGGCAAGGGCGGAGACTTGGATGAGACAGAGTAATTGCTAAACTTACAACGTCTAAAACAAACATGAGTTTGTAGGAACAAATCTAACATTTTGAAAAGTTAAATCTTGAACACCTTAAATATTGAAAAAAAAAGAGAGATCTAATTGAACTTTAACCAGGATGAATTAAAAAAACTAGACGGGTTAAGCCAAGTCAACAATAGAAGAATAAACTGCAATCAAATCCTATTTCAAAATAACAGGTGAGTGAAGCAGTAAAATCATGAATAAACACGTAGAGGAGGTATGACCGAAGAGATGTTGGAAAATATACCAAAAAGAGCGATTTAACTGAATCCAGAGGAATTCCATAAAAAAATAGATTTAACACAACTAGGTTAGCCTAATTTAGCTAGAAATTATCGCGGACTAGAGGGTATAAAACTAAGAAAAAGATGTCTGGCCAACAGAGCTTTATGACAAAATACTTCCCAAGACATTACAGATATTGAGAGAGTTGGACTCACGGGATTTATGAGTTGAGTAAAGTTCTCATTCTTCAGTGATTGTGGAAGTTGAAGGAATAGGATGGAAACTAGGGTGATCATAGTGCTTGAAGTGCACGGTTCCAAGAGGGATCAACGAAATGATTTAACATTTCGGCGGAAAAGTCCTCAAACCATAAGAACAAGTTTACCTTAAAGCTTCTTCAGTATTCATGTGGGCATTTGATCAGAGACAGATAAACTGCTGATCTTTAAGTACGCAAGAATCCTGTTGACAATATGAGCAGAAAATATAAAAACAATTAGTTTAGAGAGGTTTTAGGCTTCATATACCAGGAGCGTTGACACTGGCAAGTGAAGAGTCTGTTGCAGTATGACAATTAATGAGCGTGCCCTTCTTACTAAGTGAACAAGCGATAGATTCATCAAGCTAAAAGATAATATGGATATTGGATTTATGGAAGTTGTAAGCTCTTGATATCAGATATCCCAACAGCACGAGACCATTCCGTTCTAAATACGGAAGTGCTCACTCACAAATGTATTGCAACATACTTCAAAACTTTTCCGACAACACCTTACAATAGTGACATCAGGCGCTATTTGGCAACTCTGTTGTATGTGCTTGAAACAACTCAGACACTTCTGGTGCGTCAGAGAAATTACCCGCTGTTTCCCTTAAACCGCGGTTTTTCTGATACTGTTGTCATACTTTAAAGGATGTTCCTGTAATACTGTTCTTATGTTTTAATATTTTCATCTCCAAAGGCAATAACTGTCCTTGTTTTATCTTCTTCATATGTGTGAACTTTGTAGACATAGGCTTACGACTGTTATAAGTTGAACTATTAGCCCTAGGAACATCAACAATTACGACTCTTGTAAAGATTTGCTGGCATATCATATGGATCATATTTTTCAAGAATGGTATTTAAATGACTAATCCTTCGTATACTGTAAACTAGTGAAACTTACATATATATATAGGCTATATATATATATATATATATATATATATATATATATATATATATATATATATATATATATATATATATAGGCCATATCATGTATTCTAACTTCCCTTAATGGCACTAAGGCCTATTTGCCTAACTGCTTATATAAAATATACTGAACTAGACGAAAAACTTCACATCTATTTTGTAATATATAGAATATAATCACGCTTTTATATACATCTATATATACAATATATATATATATATATATATATATATATATATATATATATATATATATATATATATATATATATATATATATATATATATATATATATATATATATATATCATATATATATATAAAAAATGGCTGTGGCTGTATATGTGTGTGTTCCAAATACACTATGAAATGCATCGAGCAATTTCAACCAAACCTGGTATACGTATGACTTACCATCTGGGAAAGAACACTGTGGGGATAAGATATCACTAGCACCAAAAGGGGGGGAGGGGTGAAATGTAAAAATTAAGAAAACAACAGATATTAGTGTCTAATCCACAGTTTTCGGGGTTGCTGAGATGAATACTGACACTCCCGATACCCTTTAAGTCCAAGTTCAGCCCCGACAGGGAGGGGTGGGAAGGGGGGTGACATGTAAAAATAACCGAAATGACAGATATTAGTGTCTAATAATCCACAGTTTTCAAGGTCGCTGAGATTAATAGTGACATTCCCGATGTCCTTCAAGTCCAAGTTCAGCCAGGAAGGGGGGAATGAGAAGGGGATGGGAAGGTGGTGACATGTAAAAATAGGCTAAGCGAAACAACAGATAACCAAAATAACAGATATTAGAGTCTAATCCATAGTTTTCAAGGTCCCTGAGAAAAATAGTGACACTCCCGATGACTTTAAGTCCAAGTTAAGCCCTGATAGGAAGGGGGGATGAGAAGGGGGTGGGAAGGTGGTGAAAGTAAAAATAACGAGTTTTCAAGATACCTGAGAAGAATAGTGACACTCCTGATGTCCTTCAAGTCCAAGTTCAGATCTAATGGGGATGGGGTGAGAATGGGTGGGAAGGTAGTGATGTAAAAATAATTGAAAACGACAGATATTAGTGTTTAATCCATAGTTTTTGAGGTCGCTGAGATGAATAGTGACACTCCCAATGCTCTTTAAGTCCAAGTTCAGCCCTCATAGAAAGGAGGGTTGGGAGGGGGTGACATGTAAAAAAAACCAAAAATGACAGATACTAGTACCTAAGCCATAATTTTCGAGGTCACTGAGAAGAATAGTGACATTCCTGACACCCTTTAAGTCTAAGCTCAGTCATGATAGGAAGGGGGGCAGGAAGGGGTGGGAAGATGGTGACATGTAAAAATAACCAGAAATGACAGATATTAGTGTCTAATCCATAGTTTTTGAGGTCGCTGAGATGAATTGTGAAACTCCCAATGCCCTTTAAGTCCAAGTTCAGCCCTGATAGGAAGTTGGGGTGAGAAGGGGTGAAAAATAAAATGTCAAAAATGACTGATATTAGAGTCTAATCCACAGTTTTCATTATCACTGGGATGAATAGAGACACTCCCAATGCCCTTCAAATCCAAGTTCAGCCCTAATAGGAATGGGGGGTGAGAAGTGGTGAAATATAAAATGTCAAAAATGTTGGGCAAATGTAACTGAGCAACTATCTTAACAGGAATGAGAGAGAGAGAGAGAGAGAGAGAGAGAGAGAGAGAGAGAGAGAGAGAGAGAGAGAGAGCTTATCGGTTGTTATTCAGAGATTTCCCGACCAGTGCCGGGTTAGTCAGCTAGTGGATGTACATAAAAAGTGTGATTATATTCTATATATTACAAAAATAGACGTGAAGTTTGTAAGTCTAGTTCAGTATGTTTTATATAAGCAGTTAGGCATGTATTCTTACTTCCCTTAATGACACTAAGGCCTATTTGCCTAACTGCTTATGTGTGTGTGTACATACAGTATATGGAGATATATACATATGTATATATACATATATGATATATACTGTATATAGTATAGGCTCACGTTAAGTGATGGTTTTGCGGGAAATGCTGGTTCCCCGCTCGTTCCCTTTTGTGGATTGCTGCCTCCTTACCTTCAAGTTTTTTTTTGTTTTGATGTTTTCGTGGTGAGCTGCTGTTTTTCTGTCTGCAGTCGGGTCTGGTAGGGCAGCGAGTGTAGCGGCTGTGGCAGCAGCAGCAGGCAGTTTTTGGAGTCGACGTTGGTCGAGTTTTTGAGCAGCAAATTGGAGCACGCCTACGAAGTGGAGCACGACGTAGGGGTGGAGTGTGACCATGAGTAGTCGTGTGACCACGAGCTGCTCATCTTTGATGACAGCGTGAGGCTGTCCTGACGTCTCCATCGGGGTTTACTGGTTTGTGGGTTCTTGTCCCTGTCGTGCAGCTGAGGGCTGTCTTGGGGCCCCGATGGAGGACGTATGTTTTTTTTTCTTCTGCCTGCTGTTGTTTATTTTTGCCTTTTTCTTTTTAAGCTACTTTTTGTTTATAAAGTTAATTGCTTATTTAACATGATTTTGTTTAGTGCTGTTTGGCTTTTTTTTTGTATTTGTGGTTTTTATCTTTTTACCAGACCTGACTCACTTGTAAATATTGTAAATAAATTTATTTTGAGCTCATTATATTGTTTTTGTTGTTTTCCCTCCTTTGTTTGTTGCATCTGCCGTCAGTCAAGACAGCCCCGTCCTGAGTATGTTAAAGAACCTGCATAACGGCCCACTCGGGTCGTTACACCATATACATATATATATATATATATATATATATATATATATATATATATATATATATATATATATATATATATATACACAGGTATATATATGGTAATATATGCCATTATCATGTTAAATTTCTGGTTTCTTTCATTGTTACTTAGGCCTATCATTTTTAAATATATTATGAAATTAAGTGAATATATTACGCCTATTTTTGTATTTACTATTAGCTAAGCTTCTAAAGAATCAAAATTAGCAAGAAGTTCAAATTTAACATAAACAGTTAAAGTTACGCCAGCAGTGAAGAAGACTACCATGCTCATCAGTGAAAAATGTCTCCGCCTACACGCAAGAGATTACTTTCTTCCAGAAATCATCGGCCACTACATCATTTTGTAACACAAACCCTAGCCTCTCTTCTTTGTGTTTCTATGTTACGAAGGGTTTCTTGGCAGGAATACGATGAAATATCGTGGCCTTACGTAGATGATCTTCAACAGAAGGGAGAGCATAATGTTCTAGCAACACCGGTTGCCATGGGAGTGGGGTTCATCTTCCGATGATGATCCAACAGCAGTGCTACCATTTTTTTTTCAATAAATATATTATGTTTCTCTTTCTCTCTGTTGTCGTATTCAACTATACACGGTTGTTCTATTTACGGCAAGCCGTGGTGTGGCAGAGTCTTATCGGTGCAAGTGACGAGACAGTTTAACTTTCCAGGCCAAGTGTGGCGTCACACGATAACTTACGACGTTGCGAGATTTATTTCATTTTTGTGTTTTTGGCAACGATTGTGGTATATTTATTTATTTCTTTATTTATGTAATAATTAAGTTGATGATAATTCAATATTATTTTATTAATTAATATGCTTTAATTAATATGCTTTTATTTGGATTCGAAATATAGTTTCTTCTTTGACTCTTTTGCCGCATGATTAATAAACAAAATTGAATAAGAAAAACACATTTCATTGTATATCAAAAGGATAAAATTATTCTTAGGTGAACGAAAACTTCTGGAACATGTTACAATACATTTCTGAATGAGTGGACAACAAATTAGGCTATAGGAGATTACAAAGAAGCACGAGTAGTGACAAAAAGAGTGGCTAGGATAACAAGTAAAAAATGCGCCGAAGTTTCTCGCAATCGAGATATCTGTACAGCATATAATGCTGTATGAGCCTCGGCCCATGAAACATTCAGCCACGGCTCGGTGGTGGCGGCCTGTCCTAAAGCGTTGCCAGACGCACGATCATGGCTAACTTTAACCTTAAATAAAATAAAAACTACTGAGGCTACAGGGCTGCAATTTGGTATGAGCAGCCCTCTAGCCTCAGTAGTTTTTAAGATCTGAGGGCGGACAGAAAAAGCCGGCACAACAATTTTCTTTTACAGAAAACTAAAACATAAATTCTGAGCCGGATTTTTCTCTTTGTATTTTAAGATAAATCCTGCTAAAATGACTTATCTTTAACCCTGAAGTAAACGCTAGGTGGAGATTTTCGAGAATGCAACTAAATAGACATCAGATTACGTTAGGAGAATATCTTATGCCTACAAAAATCGCCAAGATTGGGACGTCACATTCCACTAACCAATATATATATATATATATATATATATATATATATATATATATATATATATATATATATGTATATGTATATAATGTAAATTGTATACACTAAATTCTATATAGATAGATAGATATGTATGTACACACATATATATATATATATATATACTTATATATATATATATATATATATATATATATATATATATATATATATATATATACATATATATATATATATATATATATATATATATATATACATAGTATATATACACATATATACAGTATATATATATATATATATATATATATATATGAAATTTTTTTATCACACCGTGATTTATATACAATCATGAAGCTACAAATGTCTAAGATATATCAAATTCACGCTACCTCGGAAATATCTCCGATGGAGAATTATCACCGAAGGGGAATTTATAAGTGATAAATGGATTGGTACTGCCGGGTCACGATCCCTCGACACAGAACTTATCCAACAACTACAGTCGACGTTACCACTCTTGACCCGGCAGTACCAATCCATTTATCACTTATAAATTCCCCTTCGGTGATAATTCCCCATCGGAGATATTCCCGTTCTAAGGTAGCGTGAATTTGATATTAAGC
Source organism: Macrobrachium rosenbergii (assembly GCF_040412425.1). Classification (NCBI taxonomy): domain Eukaryota; kingdom Metazoa; phylum Arthropoda; class Malacostraca; order Decapoda; family Palaemonidae; genus Macrobrachium; species Macrobrachium rosenbergii. The sequence goes on along the minus strand of NC_089772.1, from coordinate 5,812,113 downwards.
GACATTTGTAGCTTCATGATTATATATATATATATATATATATATATATATATATATATATATATATATATATATATATATATATATATAATATATATATATACTGTATATATATAATGTAAATTGTACACACTAAATTCCTAACCATATATATATGTGTGTGTGTATATATAGATATATATATATATATATATATATATATATATATATATATATATATATATATATATACATATATATATATATATGTAAATTATGGCCACATCAAACTCCAATCATACTTTCAGTTGAGTTGGCCTACGAATCCCATACCATAAAATTAGATAGGCTACCAAAGCTGATATCCTAGACCCTTAAAATTTTTCCTTTGTATTTTAAACTAATTCCTATAAGATTACTTATCGTTAACCCTGCGGGATACATTAACGGAGGCTATTCGAGAATGCAGCAAAATATAGACACCAGATTATATTAACACAATATCTTAGTTTATCTACAAAAATAGCCCAGTTTGGGGTGTCGCAGACCACTAACCATACAATTGTGAAAAATTGCAATGCACTGAAACTTGTAAAAATATTCTTGATTAGAAACAGACATCACACATAGGCCTATACATATACGTAAATTGTGACCACATTTAAACACGATAATTTTTTCAGTTGAGTTCTTCTAACAAAGAAAAATGGCAAGGGTAAGAAACAATTAGAAAAAAAAGTCATTTGAAACACTCACCCCTGCATCTACTAATATATATAATATATAAATATATACATACATACATACATATATATATATATATATATATATATATATATATATATATATATATATATATACGTAAATTAAACCTTTATTTATATACGATCATTTTTTTCAGCTGAGTTCGTCTAACAAAAACAATGGCAAGTGTAAGAAGCAACTAGGGAAAAAAGTCATTTGAAACACTTACCCACGCATCTACATTATATATATATATATATATATATATATATATATATATATATATATATATATATATATATATATATATATATATATATATATATATATATATATAATTGTATAACGTAAATTTGTGAGCACATTTTAATACGATCATTTTTTCAGTTGAGTTCGTCTAACAAAGATACAATGGCAAGGGTAAGAAGCAATAAAAATTAAATTATTTGAAACACTCACCCATGCATCTACTAATATACATATATATACATATATATATACATACGTAATATATATAATATATATATACGTAAAATTTGGCCACATTTAAAAACGATCATTTTTGCAGCTGAGTTCTTCTAGCAAAGAAACAACGGCAAGGGTAAGAAACAATTAAAAAAAAAAAGTTCTTTGTAACTCACTCATGCATCTACTAACACATATATACGTGTGTATATATATATACGTGTATATATGTGTGTATGTATGTGCGAGTGTAAATTGTTGCCACATTCAAATACAATAATTTTTTTCAGGTGAGTAGGTCTAACAAAGAAACAATGGCAAGCGTGAGACAATTAAAAAATTAGGTATTTGTAACACTCACCCCTGCATCTACTAATACTTCGTACGCCCGCCCTCTCGTTTCAGCGCCTTCTTAATTTAGCCTATTGGGGTTGGAATTCGCCAATTTCTGCAGGAGGAAGGCTTCAGAGCTGTCCCAGATCGAGTGTATGGCGGTTTGGAGATTGTCGAGGGCTGTCGTGTTCTCTGCCCTTCAACAAGACTTGGTCGCTTCCCAAAAGGTTTTCTACTAGGGACAAATCAGGGGAATTGCCTGGCCTAGACTTAATATAGTCAGTTTGGCAATCGTTGACAAATCAGGGGAATTGCCTGGCCTAGACTTAATATAGTCAGTTTGGCAATCGTTTAGCCAATCAGTGACGTAATAATTGGCGAGAGTGAGAGTGAGTGAATCAGTGACGTAATTGGCTGCGTGGCACCCGCCACCATCCTGCTGCGGAATGGATGTCCCCCAACTCCTCATAACGAAGATTCCAAAACTTCAACAGCGTCAGGTAAAATCACTGTTGACGTGCTCGCCCTTGGGAAGCATGGAAAGAAACACTAAATCCCCAACGCCACCATGCCAAAACACACCATCACGCCATAACATACTGGGAGAACTTGACCATTAGTGCAACATGTTCAGGTCCCAGCTTATCACTATGAGGCACCCTCCATTCCATATCTGCTTTGGTGTCTGGATGTTACGTGTGGATATGTGGCCAAGCAGCTGAATATTATGCTTTTAATTTCCTTGCACTAGTCAAGGCTGGTTGTCTATATGCCGTTTCCTAAGCATGAGAGTGAGAGGAGAAAGCTTACTGGGGTCGCCATGACCAAGAGCATGTTAGAGCCCCGCCCCAGGCTGGACGCCAAGAACTTGGCAACAAGTCGTCTTACAGCTCTCTTTCCTGTGCCACTTTGCTCCACAATTTCACTTGTTTTCAACCCCACCTTATTACCAGTTGTGATACACTTCTTAGTCATGTTACACATTCATGATATAAACACAATCATGGAGGAACACCGCCGGCTTGCGACACACTTGCGTAACACACACACTCTACGAATGAAAGCCCGAAAACTACTGAATCCTGGCAGACAGTCCTGAGTCCACTTCCTATCACAGCACGCTGGGGGTGGGAGGAAGGGTTGGGGTAAGTTGGCATTTTTTTGTATTTTTTTTTTTTTTTGCTCGTAGATTTCTTCTCGAGATAAAAATTGTATGAGAAATCATCCATAATTATAGACGGTTTCATTTCATCTGTCCACTCACGGGTGAAGGTATGGCAATGCGCATGCGTAGCACGTGAGTGACTGACATTCAGCTTTTCCGAAATCGTTGGCTCATTGTGATAAATATCAAACTATTTTTTTCAAAAACGTATTTGAATGTTTATATAGACAAAGACCCGTCGCCCCTTCTGATATAATTCACAAACACATCGATCTTATTCATAATATACCAACACCAACACACGAAAGACTAGGTTGTGTCCAACACTACTCAGATCAAACGAAAACGAACGATGAGCTTTCAGCCATTATTGTTGTTGATCTTATATTAGTATAGCCCAGACCACTCTTAGACCTATGCTCAAAAAGTATTCAAATCACAATCTTTTCTTATCATTAAAATTTTATTCTACGTGCAGTTTCATTGCATGTGTATGGAAATAACTTTATTATGATACCAAATATTGTTTACCTCTAAAACATGAAGCGCGGACCAACGAAGCTAGGCCTATGCTACTGATTAGCCAGGTATTTACTAACCTTTTAAGCATACATTCATTCCATTTCAGCCAGAAATTACTCTTTTATTGTATCCTTTATTTATTCATTCTATCTAATTATCGTTCCAATGCCCAACAATAAAAAAAAAAATTGTATGCCTACGCTAGCCATTTATACCGTATGTTAACAACACAGGATGACGGGAACCGAATGGGATTTTAAACTTTTGCTGGATAAGTCATTTAGCTAAATAGTCCCGAAAAAAATATATAAATCTGCAGGGTATTCTGGAAAGAAAACCACAATACCACAGCTATCATTCCATATTATAACTGAAATATCCCGCCTTCCCGCCAATACATTAGTGGTTTTTCCATTCACTTCCCCACGTCCTAGACAGTCTCACAGACAACGCTGTTCCTTGCTTATTTCGAATAAGTAGAGTATTGGAAATTATTAAAATATACCTCTTACTCGCACTCGCAGAGCCATATGTCTTTTTATGTACCTGCAGTGAAATAAAACATAATTGCTTAAAGTCCGTCGTTCGTTTGCATTTAATGTTAGTAGATTGTTTGTTAAAAACTCGTCATTCAACCAGAGAAGCCCTCTGTCTAGCCTACTCATTGGCCGTTGTGCTTATCGGGTAAGCCATGTGTTCCGTCTACAAGGTCATCAGAAATCCTGTCTTGTTACCTAGGTCCAGCGCCCTTTGCCTCTAGGGGGATAGTTAGTAGGACGGAATCCAGGTAAAAAAGTCATAGGAAAAAAGTCACAGGAAAAAACTCGGAATGTATCAACCTCTGCGGTGTGTAAATTTAGTACAAGCCCGTTGGAGACTGGCGTAAATACATAAACAAAAGTGTAAATTAGTGTGACTTTTTCCCTAGTCAAAATTGAGATTTTTTTCTGTTACTTTTTTTCTTGTGACTTTATTACCGGCCACTGTAGGACGTATTGTGATGCCGTCTGGACGTTAACGCTTTTTTTTTTTTTTGTTTATCGATATCGTTTCTGCTATCATCAGTCTCCGATTTGTATTTTCATGTCCAATTACTATTGTTGCTTGTAACGATAAAATTAAAGAAACCCACCCGAAACGTCCAGATGGTATGACACTACGTCCTACCATCCAAAAGGAGGCAAAGGGAGCTGGAGGTGAGATTAGGGACCCAGGTCGATTTAGTTGTACCCCTCACCTGAGGACGGTGAGACTGACACCGAAAGTACTTATCGTGGGCGTAAATAACAAATGAAATCGAGTTTTCTGTACCCGCATAATCAAGGCCACCAAAAATAGATCTATCTTTTGATGGTCTCGGTATAATGCTGTATGAGCAGAGACCATGAAACTTTAACCACGGCCCGATGGTGGCCTGGCGTATATCGTTGCCAAACGCGCGATTATGGCTAAATTTAACCTTAAACAACATAAAAACTACTGAGGCTAGAGGGCTGCAATTTGGTATGTTTGATAATTGGAGCGTGGATGATCAACATACCAATTTGCAGCCCTCTAGCCTCAGTAGGTTTTAAGATCTGAGGGCGAACAGAAAAAGTGCGGACAGAAAAAAGAGCGGACGGACAGACAAAGCCGGCACAATAGTTTTCTTTTCAGAAAACTAAAAATGGTGCAATTACTGTCTCAAATCGACATCTGAGGAGCAAAAGCTGCTAAACCTGTGATCTGAATGAGAGAGATTTAACATACAAGAGAGATCTGCCTCAACAAAAGATCTCATTCTCATTTGGTGGCATGCATTTGGTTTTGGCTAGCAGGAAAAATCTCCCTAAGAAAAATCAGTGAAAAATGTTCTTACGATAACTTGTAAGTCTGAATACACGGTACTTCCAGGTTTCCAAGTGAACTGACACTGAGGGAGGGAATTGCTGGGTGAGAAGCAATGTTAGAAGTAACAACTCCACGTCATTGTGATTAGACCTGAACCGAGCAGCCCTGTGCGTTGCTGATTAAACTCTCCAGCCTGGGCGACAAGATAATAACTTATTAATAAGGGGTAAGATAGCTGTAGAGGAAAACAAAGTTTACAGAATCGTGAACAATAGCAAAAAAAAAAAAAACTTTAAAAATAAAGTTAGAATACGTTTAGCCAGAGGGTGTTATGAAAGGAGACATTCATATTTTCAAATTTAACTATTGTTTTAATGTTGCAAGAAGTATCAGATATAATTTCGAAATGAAAATATCAAGAAAATTTATGGCAACAGATCTGAAAATAATCCAGGAGGCGTAAAGACTGGGAAGTAAAGGAGAAATAATGTTCAACTGGTGTATCATTAGTGGCCAGACTCAAAACTATTACAATTCCTGGATGAGGCTACTTGAAATATTTTTTGGACAATACTTTCAAGATCAGTAGACCAGTAATTCTCGATTGCTGAAAGCAAAAGTGAGAAGAAACATAAAAAACTGAAAAGCCGTTTTTAAAATGAAAGACATAAAAGAAATAGATCTTGAAAATGTTCCTAAAGTTTTAAAATTGGGTTGTAAAGTTCAGTGACATGGGTAACCCAATATTTCACTAAAACGCCCAAGGAGACAATCAAATATTGACCAACAGCCAATGTGATAGGGCTAGTTGAAAAAATATTTGTATTTACTAGATAATTCTGCATCACTTAATTTTTCTTTCACAAATAACGGAACTTGATGTTTACCTTACATACACTTCAAATGCAGTAACAATAAACGAACTAATAAAAAGGATTTCATATGAAACTTTCATAATCTTATACAGATTCCTTGCAAATTATGATTTACAAGGACACAGTACTTGGAAGAAATAAATCACAGAATCAGTGATCAAGAAGAAATGTCTATAATTTTAATGATTCTCAAATTACGTTCTCTTGGAAATGCTGACGACTTTAACTCTTCAAGTAAATTTGCATGGTTTAATCTTAATGGGCATTATGCTCCTAGTGCAAGTATGCTTTGGGAGTGTGCTTTACGTTCCCTGAGTTATATATTACATTAGAGGTATTTGTGACAATATGGGTTCTCAGTTACATTACACACAATCAAGTAGACAAACAAACTAACATTACCTAGACACTGGTGGCCCCATGGAGTACCTATAGCAGTGGCTATTTGGTGTTGTGCATGACGTCAGCCTAGCAAATGGTGAATAAGCCCTTTCATCTAAAACTCACCAGCAGTAGATTATGTTCCCGCGTAACGTTCAGCAAAATAAAACAACGTTCTTGCCTACTACATTAGGGTTCTAATTCTGTTGGGTCTGACAAAACGTGGGAACCATTGAAAGAGCGCAAGTATGTTCATGAAGGACAATGGAACTGGAAGTGAAGCAGAGGAATAAAAGAAGTGACAGTAAGAATGTGGCCCAGCCATAGAACGGAGTAAGAGTGAAGGAAAAGTTTCTAAGAGAGTGAATTTATGCTTGGCTGGACCGGGAGAAAAAGAAAGGGTGGTTGTCATAGTTGATTTGAATGCAATAGTTGGTAATAAGGAAAAAGTTGGTGTAAGGGGTAGCCTTAGTAAACTGGTAAGAGTAAGAATGTTTTCTGAAAGGGCTGGGTTATGGTAATAAATTATTTTAAAAGTATAATGTCAACAAAGAAAGAGAAAAGGGTAAGTAAACGAATATTTCAGAATAATAAAGAAAAGACAGAAGACTAAGTCGATGAATACAATAGTAAAAATAGTAAACAGAGGAACATCATAAGATAACTTTGTATAAATAAAAAGATATTAAGTGATAATTTTAAGTGAATGAGATGAGTAAGTCTAAATTTAACCATTTAATCACCATGAGGATAGGATTAAGGTCGTACAAAGAAAAAGATACACACACTCACACACGCACACATACACACACACACACACATATATATATATATATATATATATATATATATATATATATATATATATATATATATATATATATATATATATATACATACACATACATATACATACATATATATATATATATATATATATATATATATATATATATAATATATATATATATATATATATATATATATATATATATATATATATATATATATATATATATATATATATATGTGTGTGTATATTCACCTAGACAATTGCAAACAAACGGGCCACACGCTGTGGACTTTTAACTTGTGATTCCTTAATTTTTGGAAAAATTTGTCAAAATTTATTGTCATAGTATTAGGTAGCTGTAAAAGGTACTTCTAGAGCAGCAATAAGATAATGAACGCTGTTTTGAACACTAGTGATCTGACGAATCGTAACTATTTTTTTTTTTTTTTTTGTGATAGATCCCTCTCGCACTTTCCTGCTGATGAAGCTTGAGTGAAAGTAAAAGCTGAGGTCTTAAATCACTCTGTTGCCTCGATGTGTAGTAGCTGTTGGTAGGAAATCTGGCCAGCTAAGAGTCTTACTACTGTGGACACACTCCTTAACCGCATCTGCTCCTAACAAACTTTCTTTGATTTAGACACAAGACTTTGTACCGCACACACAGATGCGCTACAAAACTGCCATAAGGATTATCATTTTTTTTTCTTTTCTGCCCTTCATGTTCTTTTTCAATTCATTCTACTTGAGAGACAGGGAACAAAACTGAAAGTTTCTCCACCGTACGGGGTACTGACGTCAATTCAGTGCACCTAGTTCCTCGTTGGATGGGTCGATATCGTACTCGGCCAGCACTCTCCTAGGCCCGCGTTCGATTCTCTGGCCGGCCAATGAAGAATTAGAAGAATTTATTTCTGGTGATAGAAATTCATTTCTCGGTATAATGTGGTTCGGATTCCACAATAAGCTGTAGGTCCCGTTGCTAGGTAACCAATTGGTTCTTAGCCACGTAAAATAAGTCTAATCCTTCGGGCCAGCCCTCTCTAGGAGAGCTGTTAATCAGTTCAGTGGTCTGGTTAAACTAAGGTATACTTAACTATTTTTTAGCTCAGTGCACCTCGTGCGGTGCACTGTAGGCATTACTTAAGGTTCATTGCCGTGTCCCTTAGACCCCTAGCTGCAACCCTTTTCGTTTCTTTTACTGCACCTCCTTTCATATTCACTTTCTTCCATCTTACTTTTCACCCTCTCCTAACAATTGATTCATAGTGCAACTGCGAAATTTTACTCCTGCTACACCTTTCAAAGCTTTTATTGTCAATTTCCATTTCAGCGATGAATGACCTCATAGGTTCCAGTGCCTGGCCTTTGGCTTAAATTCTATATTCATCATCATCGCCATCACAAACTGAAAGTTCACAGGATAAGTAAGGTATGATTTGTACATTTCCTTCTACCGATACCATAACAATGTATCACACAACGATTCTACTTTAGGTAATCTGCCTTTCTCACTGTGCGTGAAGTGCAATCTTGATCAATTAGAGGGTGAAGTTGTCCGAAAATCATGAGATTTTCAAGTCTTTCTGGAGTGACACGTACTTTAGATTATTCTCGCTTGAATTGCATCTAGTGATCAGTATTTCATGTTCTATATATATATATATATATATATATATATATATATATATATATATATATATATATATATATATATATATATATATGTATGTATGTATGTATATGTATGTATATATGAATGAATTTTTATCACATCACCGTGATTCATATACAAGCATTAAGCTACAAACGTCCTTTAATATCCAATTCGCTCTACCTCGGAAGTAATATATTTTCATTTATGTTACCGAAGGAATTTTTTATTTACTAAAAATTCCCCTTCGGTAACATATATGAAAATATATTACTTCTGAGGTAGAGCGAATTGATATTAAAGGACGTTTGTAGCTTAATGCTTATATGTATATATATATATATATATATATATATATATATATATATATATATATATATATATGTGTGTGTGTGTATATATATATATATATATATATATATATATATATAGTACATATACATATTTATTTATATATATAAATACATATGTGTGTGGGTGCTTGTGCGTGTATGTGTTTGTATGTGTCTGTGTTATTGCATGTACAGATATACTTCTTGTATTTCATCTGGCCTAAAAACGTATCTACCTTTTACCTCTGATCTATAAAATGAAGCCTTCACATTAAACATCTTTTTCGCTCACATCATGAAAGACAGTAAAACAAGCAAAAGAAAAACAATGTATTAACTCAAATACTGTATTAAGACAACCTAAAAAAAAAGTAAATAAAAAATCAGTTACTTTCGTCACGCCGGAGGACACGCAACCCACTGTCATAACCATTGATAAGTGAGTGTTCCCTCCCTCCTCCGTGCAAATCAGGGGGCAATTTCGCTTCGTGATTATAATGACCTCTACATGAAATCCGGGACTTTGTGATTTCCTGAAGTGACCTCTTGGTACGTTTTGACTTTATCTTGACATTATTTTTATTCTCCCTCGTTCTGCTGTAATATGCAATGGCGCTCTCTGGGCGCTGCTCAGTCATGATTTGTGGGTGTCAGAAAACTGCTGAATAGGGCTGTACGTGTTGTTAAGAATGGGGATAAAAGGTCTCTGTTCTTCGAATGATAGGTGCGATTCTTTTCTGGCTTTTGAAGTTTGTTTGAACTAATTCACCGTATCATAGAACAGATTTGTTAGATCACATACTAAGAATAAAGAGAGTTTCTATTAGGTAAAAAAAACTTTTTCTGAAAACGTTAGATAGCATGTCCGATTCGGTGGCCGGTAATAAAGTCACAGGAAAAAAAGTCACATCAATTTACAGTCTTTTGTTTGTGTTTTTACGGTAATCCCCAACGGGCTTGTACTAAACACGCCGCAAAGGTGGATACATATCGGGTTAGAACCCGTGGGGGATCACTGTCTACAAAATATTAATGTGACTTTTTTACCTGTGACTTTTTCACCTGGATTCGTCAGATTCACCACCTTAAGTCGCATTAAGATAAGGCATAAAGTTCTTCGGCTTACTGTCTTGTCACGTGACAGTGTAGTGTACCCACGAGGATCGTTAAGCTCCATAAAAGAACTGAGTCCTTTGCGGGATCTGGAAAACTTGCTTTGCTGTGGCTGAATGGGAGTTCTTTTGAAGCTTTGCGATATTGGGAGTGTCAAGTCGCGAGTTCGAATCGGGTAAAAACGTGTTGTTTCATAGCATTTAAAATCACAGGTTGGTAAAGATTTCTGAAAGATACTCATACAAACATACACATGTGCAGAGGCACATTTACGTAAATTATATATACAGTTTGTATATATATATATATATATATATATATATATATATATATATATATATATATATATATATATATATATATATATATATATATATATATAAAACATTATTTCCGAGGTAGGGCGAATTGGATATTAAACGACATCTATAGCTTAATGCTAGTATATCACGGCGACGTGATAAAATTCTTATACACATATAAACATATATATATATATATATATATATATATATATATATATATATATAAGTAGATATAATAGATAGATATAATTTCAGATATAATAGATAGATATAATTTCACCTCAGTATTTTGGATGATTCTATACAATATCCCAATGAAGGATCATCAACTTTCTATTTATTTTACCATTTTACCCTCAAAAACTTTCGTATAAAATGATTCATTGCAGTCGCTGTTCAGAGGGGACGAAAGAAAAAAAAGAGATTTGTTTTACATATTTATCAAAACTGACCCTCCGTTTCGATTCCAAACTGCAGTGAGCTTATGAAAGGTTGTAATCAAATATCAGAATAGCTTCTATACATCTATTGCTAAACGGATCAGACTGATAGGGTTTCATAATGAATTATGGCTCGCTGAGTGGAAATGACTTTCCCGAATTTTTCAAACCTAGAGATTGGTGTTCCGTCGATTAATATCTCTATCAAAATATACGCAGTAATGCCTCCGAACGGAAAATAACAGCATCAAAAACAGATTTACTAAAGCGAGCTATTCTAACTAATTTCAGTAAAGGAAATCTGTACATAATATCTTACGATAGATACTTTAGGAATGTTCAATGTTTCTTTTCGTCCGAATCAGGTTACTTCTTAAATCGTTTTATGAGCAAAGGCTATTGGGTTGGTGTTATACCTCGATGAAAACCCAATGAAAATAAAGTTTTTTAGGATTAAAATAAGGACAAATCGCTGACATCCAGAGCAAACTAGGCTCTAGGGAACTTCCAGCCACATCTACATGTGAAAAGAAACCACTGAGAACATGAACTGGATGTATGAAATGATTAGGAAAAGCTAATGATTAATAAACTTGCGAAAAAAATGATCATTTGATAATACAAATAAGAAGAGTGTAGATATATTACTTAGAGAACTGTCATTGTCGAGAAGTAGCAAGGACCACGGAAGAGGACACCCGCTCACAACGTTTAGCCTCAAGAGCCAGGGTGAGGGTCTGATGTCCAAGTCAGGAAAAATGCCACTCCCGACCGACGGGAGGCGAAAGATGTCTTTGCTCATGGTGAAATGCGAAAAGAAATGTTTCTTCCCATACTGTTCCAATAAAATGATGGACCCGTGGTGAGATGACCAAAGCCAGGCGGAGCCTCAAGAGTTGGGAAAGTAATGATTAAGTTTTGCGTCACTGAAATCTGAAAGAGTGAATCTACTGCTGAATCTGGAACGACGTCAAACTGGGGCATCTTCTGGAATTAATATGGATCTCCTAGTATTTATCGTTATGTTAGAATTATTAGGTCGTTAGAAATGATGTATGAAGTTCTATAATTCAGTGAATGCCTGTTTTATCAATTTCCTGTAAATATGAGTATTGTGTTGTTATGCCGTTTCGTCAGTTCCTACGTATTTATATTCAATAATGCCCTGAGCAAGGTCTAGACCTTGACCCTCAGAGTCTTGTAGTCGTTAGTCTGAAGTGAGTTAACTGATTATCTTTCTATGATATTAAGTTTTCAAGTCTTTGTTTGAGATTTTTATCCTTAACCTCTAGATAGGTTTCGGAAAATGGATAGATAAGAAATATGGTATCACTTTATGTTTGCGGTAACTTTTTATGCTTTGTATATTACTGCGTTAATTTTGTCGAATATTCGATGTTTTTACCCTCCTCTGGAATAGGACGACTCCACCAACTTATTACTGACCTGCCGTTCGTGAGTCAGAGTCCGCCTACAGAAACTCGACTAGGGTAAATTAACTCTGGAGTCTTGATCAGAAGTATTCGTAAGAGACCTGGCTCAGTTGCCCATCCCAGGTGTTATTGTGCCTTTGCTATGAAATCGACTAGCTGTGACGCCAAGCCTGTAATTTTGTTGATGTACCTAACAGCCAAACTATGCACTTTCACTCTTCTTTACGCTGCATAACTATTCGAATTATAATAGGAAATGAGTGGCATGTCATAGACTTAACAGCAACTTTCATGTCGATGTCTGTTTAATGCCGTAAGGTAATAAAATCACGAAGAATATTAATTATGCATTTGAACAGAGGACTAAATCAATGGCCCACAACATGGTGACCAACAATTCAAATCCATCATGGCTAATTAACAACGTCCACCTTCTGATACCAGACCATTCCGGCTCTGTCATCACCAAATCAAAGACAGTCTAAAAAAAAATCTGTAAAAGCGCAGAGGAGTTGTGCACGTTACGCCTGTCTCCAGGGTTGTGGCCTGACGTAGCTGGGAGAGAGGGGAGGCGAATTTCCTTCCTGATTCGTCCGGTATATCAAAATACATTTTACTGAACTCTTTCTAGCCAAGGTAATTAATCAATCTAATTATCTTTCAATTAGAATTATACCTCTCTCTCTCTCTGAGAAAACACTCAAACATTTATTATCAATTCCAGAATTCAGCAACTGACTGCATCACACCTTCCTGGACTTTCATCGGCTTATCTGGGAATTCCCTTACCGCTAATATTAACATAACAAGTAGTCATCATCTCAGTTATACGGACTCTACTAAAGGATTTGATGATAAAAAGGGGCTTTAACGCAGGTCATTATTATTTCTGAACAAACTGGAACGGACGTCACCCAAATTTAAGTATTAATATTTCGAGAAAGATTTGTACTTATATGTGACAACAAACCGACCTTCGCATCTATCCTGGGAAAATTATTCAAGGAATATACAGGGAAGGAAATACACTCTAATAGCATTATCAACTCGCTTCTCAGATTATCCTTTTATACTTTTCTCAAGTATTCATATAATCTAATGTTATCGATGATTATCTTGCGCACAACATACACAATGAAAATTGTGATATGGGTCTGCCCGGTCTATCTTTCCTTCTGTCTTTTGTTTTTGTTTATTTTCCGTTGAGCTTTTTTGCTCTTACTTCCCTTCTAAGCTCCGGCCTCAGGGAGTAATTTCAGATCGTTTTTATATCTGATGAAAATTTGCATTGATTCAGAAATATAAAATGCATCTAAAAAAAGGTTCCTTTCCTAAATTTACTAAGAGGGTAAAAGCGTGTGTTTAAAGTTGAGTATTCATAAGTATGCTTCAAATTTAAAATTTCTTATGAGCAGGTATGCGGCACAGACGCACAGACACACACACACACACACACATATATATATATATATATATATATATATATATATATATATATATATATATATATATATATATAGAGAGAGAGAGAGAGAGAGAGAGAGAGAGAGAGAGAGAGAGAGAGAGAGAGAGAGAGAGAGAGAGAGAGAAGTTAAGGATAAAAATCTCAAATAAAGACCTGAAAACTTAATATCATACCAAGATAATCAGTTAATTAATTTCAGAATAACAACTACTAGACTCTCAGGGCATTATTGAATATAAACACGGAGGAACTGACGAAGCGGCATAACAACAACGGCGTATTCACAGGGAGTTGATAAAACAGGCATTCACTGAATTTTAGGACTTCATAAATCACTTCTCCCAACGACCTAACAATTATAACATAACGCTCCAAACGCCTCTTGCGATAAATACAAGGAGCTCGGAATAGAAAATTCAAATGGAGAAGTGTCTGAAGTGAACACAGAAGATATGATGAGCGTGTAAATTGGAATAGGGACACAGGTGAATGACTCAGTGTAGTGTTAAGTAGGCTTTTGGAAATGACTGCTGAGGAGGTGAGGAGGGCAATTATGTGGTTACGAAGTAGAAAGATACTAGAAGATGGTGGGACTGCAAGCGAGAGGACGTGATATGGTGGTGAGAGTGTACGTGAGTGGCTGACCGAGGTTTTTAAGGTTAGTCTGAGTAAGGGGAAGGTTCCTACGATATGAAACGGACGTTCCATCTCACAGGGCCACGTTGTTATTTTCGTAAATGGGAAAAGATGTATGTGGAGTGACTGATGTATGTATGTAGAATGACTGACACGGTAGAACAGTTTGAGCTTAGACAAGTAAGAAAGTGTATGGATCAAGGTTTTTAATGAATCAGTTATATGAGAAGTTTAGAAGTTAAGACAAATAGCTACATGTGGCACGCAAGAACTTAGAAAAAACTCGTGACAGAATCAACAGCGAGACAACATCGAGGTTGTTCAGAATATATGTTATACAGACATAAGTTACTGAGTGCAATTTAAAGGTTTTAAAATGGAAGTGAAGCGTATATTGGAATGTGTCAACGAGGGTACATCTGATTCGGTGTAAAAGTGGTTCTGAGACATGGGTGTGTTTTACCTCCGGGGATTTTTAGAACCCTTATGGATGGAGTGATAGGAGAAGTCAGAGAAAGGACAGTAAATGTTGTTGGAAGTTGTGTGTTGAGAATATCAGTTGTGAATAGGTTATGGAGTAGTTGTTTGAAAATAATACAGTGCTGATTAGGGACAGCAAGAGAAACCGCAGAAACTAGTGAAGGAATCTGGAAGAGTCTGTAAGAGGAAAAAATTGAGAGTAAATCTGAGCAAGAGTAAGGTTATGTGAGTAAATGAAAGCCAGAATACATAGCAGTGTATGTAAACATGAATGGAGGAAGAATTGAGTGGGTGCATTTGTATTAGCATTTAGGAGTAAATCTGACAGATGACAGTAAAGTGATGAAGAGAAGAGTTGAGTCGCAGAGCAGATGATGAAGCAAGGAAGGCACCGGGATGTGTGCAAAAACTGGGAAGAGACTTGAATTGCCTGTGTAAGGGAAGGTTGGAATGTGTTAATGAATTACTGAGCTAACTCCTCTTTTTGGAAGTGAAGTGTGGATGTTGAATACAAAGGAAATGAAAAATTTTGAACCTTTTGAGAATAACTGTATGCAGACCTTCTGTAGTGTAAGAAGAGTTGATAGGGCGAGAGATGCAGAGACTGGAAGAGTAAGTAGTAAAATAGCTAAAGTTGATGAATGATTGGCTCATAGTATTTTGAGATAATATTACCATGTGGAAAGAATTGGTGATAAGAGGTTCCTAGAAAGAGTAAAAATTTCGAAAGTGTTTGGGGCAGGAAGAAAGGAAGACCTAACAAGGTTTGGATCCAGAGATGGTGCTAAAGGGTATTAGAAGCCATAATGTCAAGTAAATGCGATAACTATATACAACTTCTACATAATATCTCCATACTTCTCACCGTTTTCATTCTTCTTATAAAACATATATTGCATAAATAGTTCATCACCACTTTTTTTACCTTTTCTCTTTCCTTTGCATTCAGCGTCTACGCTTCGCTTCTATAAGGGAGAGTCAGTTCATGAATCCCGCCACACAGTTCCAACAAGGTCTTCTTAAATAACGCAAGCCTCCTCTTCTGTGAATGGTCTCATCTCTGATCCTACCATCAATCATCAGAGTTATTACCAAATACTTTTATGAACCAGCCAGTTCTAATCTTCCACCGTCCATTATGACCCTCTGTGCTCAATCTTCTTAGTTACGATTTACATTCATAACCTCACTCTTGCTCACATCTATTCTCAACTTCCTGATCTTCAAAGCAACTTCAAACTCTTCTGCCAGTTTATGTAGTTTCTCTTCACTATTTCTTAACAGAATTGTAACATCAGCAAATACCAACCATTCCACTTCCATTTATGGATCATTTTTTGTTTCACATCTTTGCACACATACATACGTATTATACACATGTACACACACACACACATATATATATATATATATATATATATATATATATATATATATACACTGTCCTTTTTGTGACATCTTTCATCACTCCTTTCATAAAGAATTTGAATAGCTATGAACCCTCCACACACTTTTTTCAGTCACGCTTTTACAACAGATCAGTAATCACCTGTCACATCCACTCTCTACCCCAAAACCAGCCAAGTGGGCGACATATACTGTCACATTTATAGCTTATATATATATATATATATATATATATATATATATATATTATTATATATATATATATATATATATATATATATATATATATATATATATATATATATATATATATATATATATATATATATATAAATGCTACTGACATTTTGTTTATTTCCTTTGGGGAATGTTTTTCCACTAGAGCTAATCTCTGTTATTCGAAGGACATTGAGTTTCGACGTGTAATCAGAGGTTTTTGATTCGAAACACCTATTCAATGTTTATAAATAAGAAATCTTAACGAGTCCCTTTCTTTCTGTCTATGTAATCAGCAAAGGAGACTTATTCCAACAGACTAGAATTCTAAAAGATAATGAGATATTTGGCCCTTAAGAACCACCATTAACATTCCAAGACGAAAGCAACTTCTAAGTTCAGAGTCCATTGGATGAATATTAGTACCTTATAGTTTATCACCTCTCTCTCTCTCTCTCTCTCTCTCTCTCTCTCCGCTCCAAATAAATATTGTACCCTGATCACCACGTGAAACAATAAAAAAAAAAAAAAAAAAATATTGACTAGTGGATCAGACTTCTTTTCATTCTCAGATGGCGGGCCTCGGCGTATTGGCTTTGAATCTCATTTAAGCTGTACCTGACGACATGCAAGATCTCTCTCTCTCTCTCTCTTTTCTGCCTTTTCACACACATACGTGCACACACATTTTTTTTTTTTTGCAACGACAGGTATCCTCTGAGGCCAACCAGTGGTTAGAAAGCTTGATCCTATTGGGAACCTGCGACTAAGGAGGTTCACCAGAATGGAAATTCACTCTGTATGCAAATTCAAACACTGTGACAGTTTTCAACAGTGACGCTTGTCCGGACCACTGAAAAATGGACTTCCCTTGGCATGCTTGATGCACGTGGATCGAGTGATGCCTTTTATACTGTCGGTAGACAGAATTCAGCAAAATTCGAGTACGGATGTACGACTGGTTTCCACCACGAAAAGGTGTCCTTTCATCTGCTCCTGGTCGATCTCTCGAAATTATTTATGAATGTAAATGCATGAAAATATTTGCTGAATCAGAGAAAGCCGGTTGTTGACATTTTATGAATCGGTGAAAGCATTTTACAAAACATCAAACATTTATATTCTGTACACATCGAAATGCACAAAAACGTTTAACACGGATAACGGAGAAAAATATTTTTTAATCTATAAAATAATTTGCTTATTATCAATATTTCTACAGATGCGCAAAAGTCTTCATAAACTGCGGGAAACATGACTGTAAGAAGACGTACATTAAAGCAAAAATCATCATGGATGTAAGTAAGGTTCATATAACGATATGAAAGCTTTTAGGAATATACAAAAATATTTTTAAGGAATGAAAGCATTTACCAGTTTGTAAAAACTTACAAATGAGCGAAAAAAAGTTTACGAATGTATGAAAACATTTTCAACTCCATGAAATTATTTAAAAAGTTTGACGTTTGTAAATGTTTTTGCTTTCCCCCGAACTCTGGACACAATTTCATGCCGTTGAACAACATCACGAACTTAATTGGTGGGGACAGAGGCTTTTTTTATATACAATTCTTGTTCTCTCTCTCTCTCTCTCTCTCTCTCTCTCTCTCTCTCTCTCTCTCTCTCTCTCTCTCTCTCTCGATCTTGCCCTAGTGTTAAAGAAATGCATACAACACAGCGAATGGTATACTGCAACTTACCAATGGAGTAAATGATTTAATTTTATGTTATTTTTTAAATAAATCTTTTTATTTTGGATTTAGCCTGCACATTAGCATAAACCTTCAATTCATCCCAAGTAAAAGGACAAAGGTCAAGATCCAAAGAAATTCAAGGTCAAATAGGGTAGACAGGAAAACGACCGAAGCTCTGCACCAAACAAAACACAAAGAAAGACCAGAAGTTGAGAAAAACGAGTGAGAACAATCAGAACTCAAGGAAACCTTGTCACATACAGTAGGCGTTCCTATTCATGACACGTTGCAGTGCGTGAACAACTATTCAAAGTGCTTTCAACAGGCACTCTTGTTTCCAGGCCTATCACAGGTTATGAAGAACAATATGTTTGTCTTGTTTTTCTTTGACGATTCTCTTCGATAGCTTATCTTTTACTTTCAAATTTCCTTTTCCTCTACTGGTCTGCAATCCATAGTGGTACCCTTGCTTTCAAAAATAAGGTCACATCTTGGCTTGCAATATATAATAATAATAATAAAAATAATAATAATAATAATAATAATAATAATAATAATAATAATAATAATAATAAAAATATACCTGTAGAAACTTCCCAACATCCACGATGAATACACCCAAGAAGGTCCGACCGCCTGCGGGCTTTACAACGTAGATCCCCCGAGGCGGAAACTGACCAATAATAATAATAATAATAATAATAATAATAATAATAATAATAATAATAATAATAATAATAATAATAATAATAATAATACTCGGGATTTCAGTCACAAATTGAACAAAAGCGGAGGAGCAGAGAGGTTTGAAATATTGCATTCCTGGGGAGCGGCCTCAGTTCCAATAGTTCCAGCAATG
The DNA here is from genome assembly GCF_040412425.1 of Macrobrachium rosenbergii. NCBI lineage: Eukaryota > Metazoa > Arthropoda > Malacostraca > Decapoda > Palaemonidae > Macrobrachium > Macrobrachium rosenbergii. Next base: position 5,792,995 of record NC_089772.1, on the reverse strand, counting down.
ATGTCATCTATTTAACTGAAGTCATGGAAATAGCATTATCCATTTCCACAAGATTAACCCTTGCGGTGATAACAATTACTTCATAGTGCAACTGCGAGGTTTTCCTCCTGTTACGCCTTTCAAACCTTTTTACTGTCAATTTCCTTTCCAGCGCTGAATGACCTCACAGGACCCAGTGCTTGGCCTTTGGCCTAAACTCTATATTCCATTCCATTCCATTCCAACAACATTGTAAAACAAGGGTCTTCAACATAAAGGTGGCTCTGAATATAATAATAATAATAATAATAATAATAATAATAATAATAATAATAATAATAATAATAATAATAATAATAATAATAATAACGAATTTTACACGTTAACAGTTTACCACACACCGACTGGCGGTGATTAAATATTCAAATGTAAACAGATATTTACACATTCCCCTCTTCTACAAGGACACTTGGTTTTTACCTGCAGACAAGACTAATGAACCGACATTTTTCATATAAGAGAAACAGAAAATTCCTTAGGGAACTTTCGCTCCGTATTTTGACACTCTCTCTCTCTCTCTCTCTTACAAACTACTGAACGCAAAGGACACTTTAGAACCATTAATATCTGTTGTTCTGAATAACTTCATATAATTAAAACAATTTTTTAAAGGCGAAGACATATTGAAAAAAGTTAGATGCATGCTTCAGCCGGAGACATGAAAATGGAGATTTAATCATCTAAGTGGTTGGTCTGGAAACCAAAAATGGGGAGAGTTGCAACAATTCAACTGTTTGAACAGCAGACGTAAAGTCTAGGAGTTTTATTCTGATAAAGGACTGTTTTCAAGTAATTTGTAATGTGCTTACCAGAAAGGACAATTATGCGAAATGACATATTAATTTCAATCGTAAGAGAGAAATGGAACGAACATTTAATGAGAAAAGATGAAATATGCTTGATAAGATAACCAACTAAAATAAGGTAACAGGGAATGGGCAATTAATCTTATGCAAATAAGTAACAACGAATGCTTAGTAAAATTCATTCTGTACTGTTAAGAGAGACGTGCAATTACAAAATACTGAATGATTTGAAAATATGAATTATTTTTCGTTTTTTTTTCCACGAGAGAGGAAATTATAGGAGAAATTATAGAAAGTTAGAGGCATTTATCATAAACTCGATAAATAAAAATGTGAATTTTTACTTATATTGCCAATCGGGTAGAAAGCATGCCTTTTTTATCACAAATTTTTAATACAGCTGATTTTAGTTTTGATTCTGTTATTTCATCATTATTCATTACAAGATACGAGCAAAGGACCAGATTCATAACGAACCCCCAAAAAACATGAATTGGTAACTTATTGGGTCAAGCGGTGCAGAAAATAAGTCGTCTTCTTTAATGTCTACCATAAAATCGATATTGAAGCTTCAATTTATTCGTTGAAATTAATTAAGTCTAAAATTTTATAAATATCGAACACACAGAAACATACACACACATATATATTGTATATGTTTATATATATATATATATATATATATATATATATATATATATATATATATATATATATATATATATATATATATATTATATACATATATATACATACATACATACTGTATATACATACATATATATGTGTGTGTATGTACCTGTAGGGTATTGTTTTCTCTTGTACAGTTTCTGTTACGAAGATTTCTGTTAGAAACTTACCGATACCACTAAAGCAATTGTTTTTACCGAATATATATATATATATATATATATATATATATATATATATATATATATATATATATATATATATATATATATATATATATATATATATATACACATACATATATGTGTGTTTTGTGTCTGTGTTTATATATATATATATACATACATACATATATATATATATATATATATATATATATATATATATATATATATATATATATATATATATATATATATATATATATTTGGTTTTCGGCTCTTAGCCCTACGGGCATCTGATCCAATGGACATTTCAACAACAGATATTTGACCGATCAGACATTCAAACGTCAGGCAAATAGCCGAACAGACAACTGTTCAAGTTCGTTGCTCCATCGAATGCAAATATGTAACACTCGTCAACATTGTTGTTAATGACCAGAAACACTCGCAATATCTTGAACGTTATCCTGCTTTCCTTAGCTCTGACGCATTCCCTCATTAGTAGCTGTAAAGGTAAGACTTTATTTCAGTGTCTTGTTTCCATTTGGTTTAGTTCGTTTTACATTTTTGTCCTCGCTAGTATTTCTTGTTTACAGATAGCACATTCTGCATTAGATCTTTAGTAATTTTTGTATTGACGTCTAAACAATTTTAAAGCCATTTTGGGACGGGGTTTGAGAATCTTTGTTCTAAACTTTTTCTTTTAGGAATTCTGCTTGGCGGCTGCGTATACATCGCTGACAAACGGAAAGGCAGTGTAACGTATTGGCGATGTGAAGGCAAAGGAAGTTGTGAGGGACTCTTGAAGATAGAAAAATACTTCATTCAGGGAGAAGCAAATTGTCGCTCACATTCGTCTGATGCCGGACGCAACTTGTCCATGACAACAGTACAGAAAGTTATAGAAAATTAAAGAAAGCCAGACAGTTGGAGGAGGTGACATCGATTATTATACCGAAAAAGTGCCAGACTTGGAAAAGAAATCGCTGGATACTTCGTTCGGATCAAGTATTGGAAAGAAAGATCCTCACCGTCCTTAAAGTAAGAGAGTATGCACAAAGATCAATGCCAGCGTTAGGTTTGACGCGCTACTGATGAGGTTTTTGCGCACGTGTATGGTAGTGGAATTTTTCAGCAAATGGTGCTTACCCACGATTCAGAAGTTAAATTCTGAATTGTAGGGTAGCCATCATTGTCTTCCCTGGGTGAAAAGAAAGAGGATAACCTTTCATAATGGAGGAATGGTCAATGACATTTAATAGAGAAAATTTGATTATTTGATTGATATGCCAGGCACCGAAGAAGACCATAATATACTAAAGAATGAATTCACGATTTTTCAAGCGCAGCCATTAATTAAGAGACTTAGGATGTGGAACGTTCTGAGCCAAGATGAATCGCTGCTGAGATGATTTTAGCTGACGACAAATGGCACCTGACCTTTTGTAGTATATGGAAAATTAAAATAAGGCTGTGGGGATAAGACCTGATGATAGGGAATTAGAAGCCACAGCAAAGGTACCAAAGGAAGGTACCTGATCAAAAGTGGCAACCATAGAGGGTTTGTACTTTCGTCGACTGTAATGAAAATATTCAGCATACTCACCGTCAGTAAGCTTGAGAAAGGGAAGTTACAAAGGCTAAATGTTTGTGTTCAGACATGCTGTGCAGCAGTTGAGGGGAATTTAAAAATAGCGCCCACAGTCCAATATTATGGAAGGTCTTATGGTAACCCCGCCAAAGCTAAGGTTGCTGAAGTCTTCTCAAGTGAATTTTGCAGTAAATATTCAGGTACTACGGGAAATTTTATGTCACATTTCCTGTTCGCTCTTTTCAGGAATTTTATAATGCAAATGTGGTTTGAGATGGAATAGTAGGGATAATGCCGCAGTTTGATGCAGGCCAGACACCATCTTGATCTTTAGGAACATAAGAGACATCTTAAATCTTATTACCAAAAAGCATTCCTAGGAAACAGAATTAGAGAGGGTTTTCAGGATTGCTGTAATGACTTGAAGAAAGGTTAACTGAGAACATAAGAATGGAAATGGGTGGATATTCAGCTACAACACTTAGATCCATCATAATGAAAAGGAGTGAAGATGAACTTGCAGTTGCTGACAACGTTACCGCACAAGAATTTTTTTTTTTTAACAAGACAAAAGATTAGGATATAACATTTACTCTAGGAAATGAAACTTCCACCTTCTAAGTAATAAAGTACAATGATTCCGAGCAAATGCAGGCTGGAGAAGAAGCCGGGAATGACTGATGCCTAACACACACTAGATAACACGGGGAAGAGAGAGAGAGAGAGAGAGAGAGAGAGAGAGAGAGAGAGAGAGAGAGAGAGAAACCAGGGGCATTGACACTTATCATTCAAAGTAGAGTTAAGTTTTCCCAGATGAGGCGCACATGATTCAAAACATGAATTAAGACATCACAAATATTAAATGCATAAAAACAGAAATTCTTCAACAATATCAAAACAGAGAGAAGAAACAAACAACGAATCTTCTTAAATAATAAATAGCAACTATTTAAGACAAGATTGAAGGTAAATGACTGTTAAAATATAAACAAAATAAGCAAAAAAAAAACTTTCATTGTGCATTTTAATAAGAGCCTAAAACACATGTGTCAAAATATGGCAACGAAGCCACTTAATTCATTAGGACCAATTAACGCCCTCCTCCCGCTCCGTACCTGACCCTACCTCAACTTTCATCGCCGGATAAAAGCTTATTTTACTATTAATTTTCTTTTAAATATTATCCACTAAATTCACGACTCGTAAATTCAAACTGTAAAATTCACGAAAATAGATCATAATATTATAAAAGTTTAAATAAAATGGCTTTCTTTATCAAGACTTCGTTCGTCATTGTTCTGTTGAGAAACAACGGATATGAGATTTACCATTTGCTAGCACCAAGTGTCAGAATCATTTGATTACTTTCTATATTCTTTCTCCCTCTCTTTCTCTCCAAATATATTCTTGGTTCATCACCAGAATAATCATTCTCTCTCTCTCTCTCTCTCTCTCGCTGTTTCTGCGGACGTGTCGCTATTCTTTTGCTTTTTGGTACAAAAAACAATTTTTTCTTTAATTTTTTTCTTAACCCCTTACGTACATAAGGCTCTCCTGTCTTTCTCTCTCTTTCACTGCCACCTCTTGCGCATGTACTTTCTCTCTCTCTCTCTCTCTCTCTCTCTCTCTCTCTCTCTCTCTCTCTCTCTCTTCTCTTCTCTCTTTGTTTCTGTGGATGCGTCGCTATTCTTTTGCCGTTTGGTATAAAAAACAATTTTTTCTTAAATTTTTTGTTAACTCCTTATAATATATAAGGCTATCTGTCTTCCTCTCTCTTTCACTCCCCTCTCTCTCTCTCTCTCATGTTATTTTTACAATATATTTACTGACAGGTCATACACGGGCTAGAACGCTTCGTTCCATTTGAAACCGGCAAGTAAAGAGGCTTACCTTGATTAAAATTCACTTTGTATGTAAATTTAGGGAACATGACAGTTTTTAGGGACCCTTGTCCGCAGGAGTGCAAAATGGGCTTCCGCATACGAGCTTGCTGTACGTGGATCGGGTGACACCCTTTATAGGCGGCCTGAATTTAGAGTGCAAGTTTCGACAGCATGAAACCGTTATTTCACTACTTTTATGAAAGGTTTTCACGGCATTTATTAAAATATTTATATATGTGAAAATGCCTATGGTGAATATTAACAACCCGAAGAGTGTGTGTCTGTGTATTTACACACACACATAATATATATACATACATATATGTATATATATATAATATATATATATAAATATATATATATATATATATATATATATATATATATATATATATCTCCCTTCCAGCATTATCTCATCTACATAGCTAGTCCGCTTGTATAGTGGTTAGCGTCGTGGCATGCCACTCATATGTCGCGGGTTCGCGACTTCCCCAGGGCGATGGAAAATCACTGGCTCAGTATCATGATCAGTTAGTGCTGCAGTGTGGGGTCTGCGGTGGGAGGTTGAAACCAACATTTTGGAAGCTTGAATTTCAAGTCAATGGCCCCTTTGGTGTGCTTGTTCCATGTGAGTAGGTTTCATCTGCTGAAGTAAAAATAATCAACATCAAAAGATTATTAATAGATTCTTTCGAACACAATTACAGAAAAACAACGGTAAACTATGTTTGTCCCATATATTCAATAAAAGTAGTTTCTCTCGCCAGTTCATGAATGCTATTCACATCTTGATATTTAGTGTAACCATCAAAAACACGATAACTCTGTGTACACGTGTCGTTACCGGTCACCATTCATTCTAGGCCTATGTGACTCGCACTAAAGCATTTGTTCGTAAAAACAATATTCCATGTCCCCTTATTTGATATATATGAATTCTCCTTCCGATCTGTAAAAACATTTTATACTTCAATTTGACGTTTTTGAAGATATTAAAATGGAAATTGGCATATGTAAGATTCAGAAGTTTATCGTGCATCCAAACCGGTCTACTCAACACTTGGCGTAGCAGTTGTGCCAACCGAACCTCACACGTCAGTGCATGTCACCACTTTTCAGTGAAGCGAACTGTATTTAGTTTAAGAAAGGAAGTTATAATTTATATAATATATCTGATAATTATATCTTATTTGATTACTTAAAATAACATTCTTTCTTTTAACAGAAAGATCTTTATACAGATGATACGATGCTAGCACGGTTGGTAGAACTTTTCACATCTAAACACAATGAAATATTTTATAATTGTTTTACTTGAGTCTATTTTTCATATTATAAGAAAAGTTCTCAGGCTAATGAATATCTGGACTATAAAAAAAAGAAATAGGATCCGAACGATATATTTTGTAAAGTGATGCAGTATTAAGTCTCGTGATACTATAAGCAAGTTTTCTGTATAGTTCATTTCTGCTTCTAAAAAATAAAATGTTTGATTTTGAATTTATTTCTCGCCTGTATTACTAATTGTAACAAAACCTTCAGAAGGGGTTTTTGGAATCTAGACACCGCTGCATGTGACTCCAAACAAATGTTTAATACGCACAGCTCCTTTCCATAACGCATACACATACATACATGACATACATGCACACGCCCATATCATTATAAATTATATACAGCAGCCCCTCAGCTTTCCGATGCTTTGGGGTTTGGCACCTGGTAAGCAGCAAAGGCTGATAAATAACAAAGACTCTTTAGCAGAGCTCTTGCTTAATCATTTTCAAGATGCCCCACAGATAACAGAGTCCACATAGATTCTAGTCAAATTAAACTGTACTTTCTCGCACAATTCAACTCAAGACATTTTTTCCAAAAATGCATTAAGACCAAGAAAGTGGCCTAGGAAAATTCATTTTAATAAATACAGAAGTCTGTTGAGGTTTGGTACCTGTCACTTTGTGTGTGTACAGTATATATATATATATATATATATATATATATATATATATATATATATATATATATATATATATATATATATATGAAAATTTCTGACTCATATCGGGATAGAACTTCAAATGACAAGCCAAGGCGCTGCCCATTAACCCACAAAGGTCATAAAAGAAGTTGGAAATTAAGTACTTCTGTATTTGAGGTTTTTCCTGGACAGACTGCCGCCTAACATGCACGCGAATTTTACCCAACTTCCCAACTCATCAGTGAGTCAGTTGGTAGCATTTCATTTTAATTACCCCTTTAGCGTGAATATGATGGACCTGTGCTTGCCTTATGAGCCTACAGAGGCCCAGGAGGTGCTTTAACTTTTAACTTAATGAACACATGAGCCGTTATTTCTCAGAAATAAATTTTTTACTCACATCGAGATCGAACCCCAGTCTCTCAAATGACAGGCCAGGGAGTTTTACATTATTCACGCTGAAGAGGATATTTCCTATGAAATGCTGCCAGTTGACTCACTGATGGGTTGGGAAGCTGGGCAAAATTCGCTGGTATGTTAGGCGGCAGCCTGCCAGGAAAAACTTCAGGTACAGAAGTACTCATGTACCAACTTCTTTTTAACCAGTAGTATTAAAGGTAAGTAAATATATGCTTCATAAACTTCAATGCATTTTATTCGAAATCAGTTACATATTTATTTCCATTTGTCCCTCAACCTAAGTCGCTTCGCCCCTAATATTCAAGCAGCAAAATTAATTTGAGGTCTCCATTTGCATAGGCACTCGTTGGGACCACTGGCTGAATTGTCCCCCGATCGTAGGCGACCTCCAAGGAAGGAAAGCGAGTGCAATCGGCACGAACACTGCTTGCATAATTTACTGATCCGGTAGTCTGACATAATACCAGTTTTCATTATTAGTAAAATCAAACTCTCTCTCTCTCTCTCTCTCTCTCCAGAGACTAAAGAAGCATATATGAGAACGAAGGATACCAATGACGAACAGGATGTCTTTTCATCCCAGTCATCAGGGGTCCTCGTTGAAACCTAGGCCTACCTTTAGGCCTAAGTCTTTTATCAGCTAAGGTTTCCAAGAGGTAAGTGGACAAAAGATGAACTCTAGCTGCAAATAATAGAGGAAGAGCTGGAAAAGTAGTCAGAAACGATAGAAAATCCTTTGGGTTTATTCCAATTTCTTTGGAAGATAAGTAGTTTTTTTTAATTTTTCCTGGACCTATCACTGGACCTGAAGGTCAAATATATGATGCTCTCATTTTTCAAGGAGGTCATTCCCCAAATTCGTTTTCTACTAAGCTGGTTTTGTACAGAGGAGCCATGTTCAAGTACGGGCTGCATCGTTTGGGAGTATTAAGGCAAGAACTGTTGTAGAATGCCAAACACTCATATTAGAGAGACACCTTACGTCTCCTCGGCGCGAAATTCATTCTGCGAGGTTGTGGCCAGATTCCAAATTACAGAAACCTTTCATTATTGCAGATATAAGAAAGTTTAGAGCAATAATAAATATGCGCGTGGAAAAGGATACTGATGTAGAGGTATAACCTTCAGATCATGAAACCTAACCTAGTCGTTAACAATCATGCGTCGCAAATAAACTGGAATTATTATTATGAATATAATCAAACATAAATCAGTGGCTTAGCAGCACTTTGTGCCACTCACAGACACAAAGTGATGCAAATACATGTGTCAGTATTCCTTCATTTTCCTCAAGCACCCATAAATCTGAATTCCCATTTGATCCCGTGAAACGCGACATTCATCTTCTACCTGTAAACAACACAGGCAAATAAAACAGCGTTTTTCGATTAAGCGAAACTGACAATTTCTCTTGCAGGACTCTTACTCGGAAATTGAAGGCTCTCTCTCTCTCTCTCTCTCTCTCTCTCTCTCTCTCTCTCTCTCTCTCTCTATATATATATATATATATATATATATATATATATATATATATATATATATATATATGTATGTATATGTATATATATATATATGTGTGTGTGTGTGTGTGTTCTCACTCATACACACACACACACTCTCAGAATACCAAGAGCATTGGACACTGGGGGCACATTAATATCAGTTGCTCGAAATAACTTATTCTAATTAAGCTCTTTTTTTGTAATGCCAGTATAAAATCTCGGGAGTTATGTCTCCGGCGGCCCATTGTCTCCTAGTTGGCGGTGCTGCTTTTAGGATGGAGACATAAAAATGAGGATTTATTCACTTAAATACATTTGAGTGTTTTGCGCAGGAGACAAAACGCGTTAGTCCGATTCTCTTAAAGTATTACTTTCAAGTGATGTGCACTTAGTCAAAATGAAAAGATAAGCAACGATACGTTTAACCAGAAGGTGAAAGAAAGGGAAGTTCCCCCGAAGAAATTTATTGATAACAAAGGAAAAATGCGTGATAATGAATTTAATCGTAATAGGTTTTCCTGGATTTTGAATCGCCATTCATATTCTGCAGCATGAAAAAGGACTATGATTATTCATAGTCATTTATATATATATATATATATATATATATATATAGACATATATAATATCAATATATGTCTGTGTATATGCAATGTGTATGCATATGTCTATTAGTTTCCATGGTAACTTCTACCGCTACCATCACCCTAGGGATGGGCCCATAGCCTGCATGTATTCAGTCGGGGGAACAGCCTCTTTTGTCATCTGGCTACGAAATACCCACAGTGGTGATACCTTAAGCCTTTCCTTGGGAACAGTGCAAATGTCCATAAGTGTCGAGAAAATAGTCTACAGGCAATCCCGCCACAGACAGCCTCTCTCAATGCTCGAGCGCAAATTGGGCCATATGAAACTACTTTGGGCCAAACTTCGAGATGGACGGAATTTTAATGTAAATGTAATCCTCCCCGGACACACAGTCTCTCTCGCCATTGGCTTACTTATACAGTAGCATAAGGATGCTTTTGTCCAAGATGAAACTTGAAATCTGATACCCCCCCGACTACCAACCCGAATGGTTCTCGTAATACTATCCTTTTTGTCAGTAAGGGACACACACACACACACACACACAAACACACACACACACACACACACACATATATATATATATATATATATATATATATATATATATATATATATATATATATATATATATATATATATATATATATATATATATATATATATATATATAACACACAATCACGTGTGGAACAGAAATAAATTTCTGACTCACATCAGGATCGAACCCAGGTCTTTCAATTGAAAGGCAAGGGCGCTGCCCACTAGGCCATACAAGTCTAAAAGAAGTTGGAACCTGAGAGCAACTGCACCCAAGGAATTACCTGGGCAAAGGCAAAGGCAACTTTTATTCTATCGACCCCTTCCGGAGTATGAGAATTACAAAATTACACAAATATATATATTTTACACAAAAACCACAAAAAGAAGAGACCAATAGATTACAACTATATTTATGTACACATATATTTAGCAAGTACATATTTTAAGCATAAAAGGTATTCTGACAAAGGAAAGTACATACATTGAAAATAATACCAGAATAATGAAAATCCTAGAAAGTATTAAATCTAAACTAAAGACATTATAAGGTTAACAAACTTTGCAAGTCTTTTCAATTCCCTAGCACTACTTGTATTGAGGAGCAGATTGAATCTAAAAGTGGTATATAGGTCTTCTACAATAGTAGGGCTTAAGGTATCTCTCTCTTATTTCTGTAATCACAGGACAAACTAAAACATAATGATATTCATCCCCAACTTCAGTGCTGTTGCATAGTCTGCAAGGGTGCTGATTCTCCAGTCCAGAATATCTTTCAGTTGCTACAGGAAGTTTGTGGGTACCACACCTATATTTACTAAGGGCAATTCTTTCTGGTATATCTAAATTTATAATATACTTTTCTTGGCCAAATTCAGTCTTAAAAGTTTATAATTACTACACAATATATTTCTTTCTACTTCTGCATGCCACTGTTGTCTCTCTATATCTTTGAGTTTCATTTCTAGGCTTTTTATTATCCACGTGTGATTGAAATTTTCTGGGTGTTCCCATATATTTGACATACCACATGAATCAAGGATAGTTTTAATTTTATGGATCCAACTAGACTTATACTCATTCGACTCGTACAGAATTCTAAGAAAACGATAAAAAACATTTGACAATTTAAAGCTAACTGCTTGCATACCAGCGAGTTTTCCCCAACTTCCCAGTAATTCTTTGGGTGCAGTTGCTCTCAGGTTTCAACTTCTTTTAGACTTGTATGGCCTAGTGGGCAACACCCTTGCCTCTCAATTGAAAGACCTGGGTTCGATCCTGATGTGAGTCAGAAATTTATTTCTGTTCCACACGTGATTGTGTGTTGATTATTTCTATCTTATTCACTCAGAAGGGATAATTTGAATGAAATGCTGTCAATTGGGTCATTGCTGGGTCGGGAAGTTGGGGAAAACTCGCTGGTATGCAAGCAGTTAGCTTGCCCAGGTAATTCCTTGGGTGCAGTTGCTCTCAGGTTCCAACTTCTTTTAGACTTGTATGGCCTAGTGGGCAGCGCCCTTGCCTTTCAATTGAAAGACCTGGGTTTGATCCTGATGTGAGTCAGAAATTTATATATATACTCGTATATATATATATATATATATATATATATATATATGTATATATATATAAATATGTGTGTTTATTATATATTGACAGCCGAGTGGTTACTGAAGTCACTGAAAGTCGTCGATCCGTACCGTCTAGCGTTCGAGTCTCCCTGGTACCGAATCGTTTATCAGTTACAATTCTCCTTCAGTGATATTCCCGAAAGTAGAGCGAATGCGATATTCAATGAAATTTGTAGCTTAATGTTTGTTAATATAAAAATATCACGGAGTATGTGATAAAAATTATTATTATTATATATATATATATACATATATATATATATGTGTGTGTGTGTGTGTGTGTGTGTGTGCGCACATGAGAGAGAGAGAGAAAGAGAGACAGAGCCCTCAATAAACTCTTCCTCTAGAGAGAAAATCACGGCTTCAGTAAAAACGACGTTCAATCTTTACCGACTGAATGAAGAATGAATCAGCTGCGACCACAGTTTTTACGACGCCAGCCGCTTCGTATATTTAAACAATGGGCTCATCAACAGTGCAGCAGCCACTGCTACGCTCACATCTTTGCGCAAATTCTTGCATCTGAAGGTTATTGAAGCCCTCCCTCGCCTCTTCCACACCATCTAACCAGCGCTTTCGTTGTCTCCCTTTTTACTACCACTCAAGACTTCCAAAATAAATACCCTTCCCCCAATCTTTCCTTATATCCAACGAATTTCAAGATAATCTAACCCATCTGTTGGCCTATTCTAACCCCTCACCACAATCTTTCTAATCTCTACCCTCTTCACTTTTTCAGTTCTCCTTACACAAGTCCACTTCACCTCCACTAAGGAGAGTCGTCCCAGCGATTCTGTCAGTCACCCTGACATTTGCTCTCAGAGAACCCTCTTCTCATCCAAACATTTTGCCTGTGTTTAATATCTCCTTCGCGTCCCTCGTCCTCTTCTCGCGCTGTACCTTCCTTTATTACTTTTAAATTAATTACCTAAATTAATCACTCGTTTCCTTTCTCCCACTCTTCACGCTAACATAGATCTCTCATCTCTCCGGTTTACGTATACACTCATTAACTTATATGTTCTTCCTGCCATTCAGTTTCACGTTTTAAGTTCACTGTAAAAGAAAACTATTGAGATGGCTATTTGTCTGTCCGTCCGCACTTTTTCTGTCCGCCCTCAGACGAATCATCATGGCTATTTCACCTTAAATAAATTAAAAGCTACTGAGGCTAGAGGACTACAAATTAGTATGTTGATCATCCATCCTCCAATCATCAAACAGCAAATTGTAGCCCTCTAGCCTCAGTAGTTTTTATTTTATTTACTGTGGAAGTTAGCCATGATGATGCGTCTGGCATCGCTATAGGTGTGCCAACAACACAGGCCACTACCGGGCCGTAGCTGAAAGTTTCATGGGTCGAAGATGAGGGTTTCATGAGCCGTGGATGAAAGTTTCATACAGCATACATGCTGTACAGAAAACTCGATTGCCCCGAAGAAACTTGTGCGCATTTTTTACTTGTTTGTCTCATGAACACTTTCAGTTTCTATAACGTTGAAGCATCTGCAAATGTCAGTCACGACACATGCAGTTCAAAACCCTCTTCTTAACTTACAAATTTCCTCTTACTTTCCTGGTTTCTCTCACCAGTCTCCACGTTTACCCCATTCTAGTTACTGTACTGTCTACGCTGAACACCCTGCACATTTCATCTGTATCTTGTCTGTCCCAGGACAACTTTAGGTCAGGTCTATGCATGTTACATACAACTCTCTCTCTCTCTCTCTCTCTCTCTCTCTCTCTATATATATATATATATATATATATATATATATATATATATATATATATATATATATATATATATATATATATATATATATATATATATATATATATATATATATATATATATATATATATATATATATATATATCAGTGTGTGTAAATACATACATACTTTCATTATATATATAAATATATATATGAATGAATGAGTGTGTTAGCCACGACTCAACAATCAAAATACAAACGTGGTGACGGCTTTTCATTTTTTTTAATTAACCCTTCTACTGCAGTGGTTTCGAATTCACACCCGTCTCAATTCTGGACATTTTCGCTGACTACAAAAACTTCCGATCCCTGTGACCTAGGAATGAGGGCTTTTGGGTGGGAGGTGGGCCCATAGGCATACCTGCTGAGTTATCAAAAACCATATTCCTGATTCCCCTAGGGCCTGAAGTGGGCGCATTTGCTCGAGTTCCTTCGGCCTCCTCACGACGACGGTAGAGAAACAAAGAATAAATATGCTCGCCGCTTAAGAGAAACGTTCCACGAGAGTTAAATTATCATAGCTGGAATAACCACTGGAATGTTGTAAATTCAATTTCGCTGTCCTCTCCACTATCCAGAAGGTAATTGGATGTGCTTTCTGGGAACAAGATTGGTCTGCAAGGCAATTCTATGGATTCGTCAGCAGTTATTGCCTATAAATAGGCATCCCAATCTGTTAACAACATATTATAATCTGCCGTCGAAGCCTGTCAAGTGCCACACTTAAAATCAACCAGATAGCTATGGAACTCAACTAAGTTGCGTGTCCTTTATATGGGTAGTTCTTCGGTCATTCTCTATTATTCTTATTTAGATATGAAACAGCTGTAAATTGCAAGTAAGGTTGCACTTACGCGTGTAAAACTTGCCTGTCTACTGTCAGCACGTCCCCACTGTTCCCCTAATGTTACTTCAGAAGGAACAGACTTAATCACCCTTCTGGCTCAAGTCAGCTTAAAGATATGTGGAGCAATGGAACGCGCAAAAATACAGCACATTAAACATAATAAGAAAATCATTTAACAAAATAAATGAAACGAGAATTCATTCTGTTTTTGTTTTTGCCACTTGTTACATCGACCCAGACCGAGTCTCCAAAGCACTCTCACAGTTGCATTTTATACCTTAGTTATTGCTGGCTCTAATGTCCTATTAAGGTTTCGAAAACTTCGGATGCAGAGGGAGTCGGTAAGTGGAGGCATTTAAAGCACCATTGTGTGTTACCCGTCCCCTAACAATTCTTATTGTATCTTCACTCAAATTGCGTTGCTGATAAAAAAAAAAAAAAAAAAGAAGGAAATTTGGGAAATTCAAATCTGGTATCTGAAAACTAGATTTTTGCATCTTTACATGATTCTCTCTCTCTCTCTCTCTCTCTCTCTCTCTCTCTCTCTCTCTCTCTCTCTCTCTCTCTCTCTATAAACGATTAAAAATGTTGCATTTATATATGATAAAAATATCGTATTACTAGAGGAACTCACAAGGCACCGGCTTTCACATCTATACTACATAACTAGGTTCGAGTAAACTCTCTCTCTCTCTCTCTCTCTCTCTCTCTCTCTCTCTCTCTCTCTCTCTCTCTCTCTCTCTCTCTCTCTTTAAATTTTAATTATTACGTATCTTATATTCAGATCCTTACACATGTGTACATAGAACCTGTACGTGTGGGAGGTAACTATACCACCTCCTTCCTGTATCAGATGAATTCTACGCGATTCAGCCATTGTAGGATGAATCCGGCAACGAGTATGTTTTATTTTGCCCACCAGTGAACCTGACCCGTCAAAAATGACGACAATATCCAAGTAAATGTGCAGCTGTATTGCTCTTACAACGTGAGTCCATTTCCAGTGGCCTATTTGCGTTGCACACAGCACAGAGTATCGTGTGGAAATACAATACTCTTTATATCCACACAATACTTTGTGCTGTGTGCAAAGTATTGTGTGGCTATACATCGAGTGTTATATGATGGGATATCTATTTTTATCGACATTAATATGATCATTTTTAATAAGATGTCATTGATTACAAAAGGCGTAGATTTTTTGCTGCAACACCATTTTGGTGAAAGTGCAGTTTTTCGCTGATTTGTTAACGACAATAGCTTAATAGCACCAGCCGGCTCAGGGAAGGGAAGTAATGCTTTATTTTATATATATATATATATATATATATATATATATATATATATGTGTGTGTGTGTGTGTGTGTATATTGTATATGTATATATATTGTATAATATATATATATATATATATATATATATATATATATATATATATATATATATATAGAGAGAGAGAGAGAGAGAGAGAGAGAGAGAGAGAGAGAGAGAGAGAGAGAGAGAGAGATTTAGGGGCGCTGGGCTTTGATGGATTAGTGCCGAGCTCATGCAAAGATACGTGAAAGGTGCGGGAGTTTGTTCACTCATATACAACAGGGACTATACGATATATATGCCCATTCATACATATAAGCTACTAAAATTGTTCCCAGCAACATCCCACCAAATTCCCAACCGACGTGAAATCGGCATGTTTCCCTTATTACATATGAGTGTACAAACTCCCGCACCTCTGGCGTATCTTTGCATGAGCTCGGCACTAATCCATCAAAGCCCAGCGCTCCTAAATCTCCAGCCCCACCCTTATCCAAATCCAGCACCAGCCAGCCCCCTCCCTCCCCCGGTGACACCGGAAGCCATGTGCATTTCTCTTATGGCTTCTTGGTGACCCTTCCAAAGGAAGGCACTTCAAAGTCTTGAATTCCTCCCGGCCACTAATCATTTTTCATAGCTCGGTTTTAATCCCCTCCCAAGGTTCGGGTTTGTTGGGTGTTTGTTTCTGTAGCCTAGCAACAGGCTATGTGAATTAGGGATTTTTCTCACAACATTACCATAAATTAATATTTATTGCATATATATATATATGAATATATATATATATATATATATATATATATATATATATATATATTATATATATCTGTGTATATATCTATATATACACACACACAAATATTTATATACATATATATATATATATATATATATATATATATATATATATATATATATATATATATATATATATATATATATATATATATATATATATATATATATATATATATATATATATATATATATATATATATATATAGATATAGCGTGTGTGTTTGTATCTATGAGTACCTGTGTACATAAGCAGAAAAGTTTGATTTTACCAGCAACCTTTACACATAGTAGCTTATACGCTAACTTAGTTTTTGAGTGGCGGTAAAAGTCCTAAAACAAACCCATCCCAGTAACTCACATTCCAACGACAGCAGGGAAACACTAGTTTTTTTTTTTAATTTGTTTCTGTTAATTTACAACTAACCGGAAGTGTAGAGGATACTGCCTTTGATGTTATGGTGGTACTGGTCTTACGAAGATGTCGGCTATGTAGGGAAGTCCTTTGCTAACAGTGGCAGACGTAATTGTGAGGCTTCTATTCACTTTTCCATGAAATTGCTCCCGAACTTATTCCTAACCTTTTAGTGAGCAGGAATGTTTGGAGACAGTGATGAAATCCCCACCACTTCAAAGCTTTGAAACACAACTCAGTGCATTGGCAGTGTGCACGGGGGCCTCTATGAAGCCTTTACAGGTGTTGCAGCACTACTATCGAAACACCACAAGAACAACTTCTATGTTGCACTAACAGCAAGGATGACAAACTAAATAGTATTCACATTAACTACGTTATGATAAATAGCACTGATTGGACACTGCTCTTAGAGATAACGATATCACGCACGCGCTTCAGTGTTGACAGAATGCATATCACTCTCAGCAGTAGTGACGTCACACTCACTAAGCCGTGCAGAATAAGCAAAAATTCTCGAAGTGGCATTTGTAACAAGTGCACACAATACAACTACTAGCAGAAGATATACTACGTAAATAACATCAAATGGAAGCACTGCAAGTATCAGTGACAACAGATGTATAGCAGTAAATAGTACCGACAGCAAACCAAGTAGGCCTAACTCTGATATCAATTACCCCATAGTAGGTATTAATGAAAGAATGCAAACCGCACCAGGTAGAACTGATGTATAACTAAGTCACATCAGTCATATCAGGTGGGCAAAAATTTCGACATACCGTACAAAGAAGCTTTGATATCAAGCATATCATACTAAGCACCTAGTACCGGCATAAAGCATCTTTACAAAGTAGCACTGCCACCAAGCAGCGGTGGAAGCAAGCAAGCCAGTTTAAGCGAAAGCAACTTGTCAAGAGACGGGGAAGGTGAAAAAAAAAAAAAAATGCGGCGGAATATAAATGAAAATAGTTTAACACCGAGTGCAGTGATAGACTCGTCTCCTAAAAGATACAGGTTGCATGGTACTAATATCGAGGATGTTGACCGATAAATCTAGGTTAACGCCTGGAGAAGTTATCGAAATTCACTCAGTGTGCTCAAGTAGTGGCTGAACATTGTTGCCTACGAGCTAAAATTTTATGAAAGCGACTGTCATTCACTGTTACTTAATATCATACAAGTTATGCAATTAATTATCACTCAGTTTCACCTGCTTACTGAATATGTGATCCATTCATGAGAGACTAAGTATTCTCGTCGAAATCAGGTGATTTAAAGGATTACTGAAGTGAACACAAGCTGATCATCTTAGAAAAAATGAACTGAAGAAAGAAATGCTCTTTGAAGACATGTTTAAAAGCTTCCTGTATATTCATATTGCGGCCCTAGCTGATGGAAGCTGCTCCCGGGCTGGACGACGGTAAGTCGCAACGGAAGTGATGACTCAGAGACTTTTGTTGTTATAAAAAAAAAGTTAAGTATACCTTAGTTTAACCAGACCACTGAGCTGATTAACAGCTCTCCTAGGGCTGGCCCGAAGGATTAGACTTATTTTACGTGGCTAAGAACCAGTTGGTTACCTCGCAACGGGACCTACAGCTTATTGTGGAATCCGAACCACATTATACCGAGAAATGAATTTCTATCACCAGAAACAAATTCCTCTAAATCTTCATTGGCCGGCCGGAGACTCGAACTCGGGCCTAGCAGAGTGCTAGCCGACAACTCTACCGACTCATTCAACGAGGAACTTTTTGTTGTTATAGCGTACGCAAAATAATAAATGGATGCACATTGTTAAACTACAACACAATATTTTGCCGTCATGCGAAACGCGCTGACATGCAAAGAAATGGAAAGAACGAATGGAAAAGCTGAAAAAATCAGCACATGCTATGATACACAGTGGCTCAGAATTGTCCGAGGCACAAAGGCGAAGCGACTTGGCTCTTCAAAGTTGCTTTACAGCTTTTCTTAGCCTTACGAACTTGTATAATAAAAGAATTAGAAATCGTGTCACAGGCGGAAACCTCCAACAGAACATCGGTAGTTTAATCATATGAAAGCTTGCACATTTCGAATAATAATGATAATACTAATAATAGTAAGCCCGTGCTGTTCAGTAGGTAGGGCAATCACCTCATCCAGTGCAAGATCATGGATTCGAATCCTGAACGGGCAGGAATCCTTTTAGTCTCCTTGCGTCTTGATTGACCTCTGTTAGACGGCATTGGCTGACATCTTCCGGCACCACAACCTTCTAATAATAATAATAATGATAATAACTCGAGAACTGATAAACAAATTTTGGTGAAGTTTTGCCGTGGTTACTCTTGCGAAAAACCCATAAAATATTCATCGATGCCCACCAAAATTTACTAGTTAGGAAAGGGTCACTTAATGAGTTTTCGCAAATTTTCACGAAAATTCGTCCGTTAGTTTTCACACAATCCTGTTAACAGGCATAAAAGCGAACAGACAGACATACTGAAATATAGCATGAACCGAGAGAAAACACCATCAAAGTAAATCCGCACTTAGTCGATGCCATACCAGTCAAAGATGTCTCAGGCTGGGCGGTTAAACCACCCTTGTTGAATATGACGGATATTCTTAGGTTCATAGATGACTTGTTTTTCCTGCATGATGCCATCAATACTCGCTTAGGATTAATTCTTAAAAACCATCTCGTCATTAGAGGCAGGATAACGTACGTTGACATTTTCTTATCAGTAATTCCGATGATGTTTTTCATAATCTGGTGACGAAAAGGTATTACATTGTGAGTTGCCTCCTCTACGGGGAAAAGGCTGCGTAATAATAAGATATCAGATGTGGCAGCAAGGATAAGAACAAGTAATAAATGCGCCGAAGTATCTTCGGCGCAATCGAGTTTTCTGTACAGCGTATAATGCTGTAGGAAATTCTCAGCCACTGCCCATGAAACTCTTAGCCGGGGCCCATGAAACTTTCAGCCACGGATCGGTGGTGGCCTGCGTTGTTGGCACCTATAGCGGTGCCAGACGCACGATCATGGCTAACTTTTAACCTTAAATAAAATAAAAACTACTGAGGCTAGAGGGCTGCAATTTGGTATGTTTGATGTCTGGAGAGTGTATGATCAACATAATAATTTGCAGCCCTCTAGAGGGCGGACAGAAAAAGTGCGGACGGACAGACAAATAGCCATCTCAATAGTTCTCTTTTGCAGAAAAATAAAAAATGAACCAACTAAAAGAATTCTGATACTACTTCCATTCCGTTACTGTTCGTGCGGCAGTCTTATTAAAGAGGAATTAACTGACCTAGAGCGTAATAATCTTCACGCACCATCACACTCAACACGGTGATTATGGAGAAACTTCCAGAGCTTAGTAGGGAGTTACGCGAAGGTCCTTCGAAAGTAATATCCTGCTAAATGAGAAATAGAATTAAACGCGTGGTTGGCATCGTCGGATTCCCAAGGTGGTTCTGTTCCCTTTCCCAGTGCGTATTTGTCTGGCTGCCATATTTTTGCCTACTAAGCAGGATTTTCATAGGAGAATTATTCAGATCATTTCCGACGACTGTTCTTAAAAAATGAACCCTCATATCTCGATTTCGATCTGAGCTTTTTTCGCCTTTTGACGTCTCTTCCATCCTTAAATTCTGCCAGAGTCTGTATAATTTTTCGTAACCTCGTTTATATTACATAAAAAACGATCGACGGAGCGTTACGGAATCTTCTGTGAAAGTTATTCAGACATGGGAATACCTTCCTGATAATGGTGTTCATCTCGAATTTGTTTATGCGTTCGCTTCAGTTGCTTCAATCTGATTTCCTAAAGAAGCTTTGCATACGCCAAAGGAAATCTTCTCCTTCAGCGCTGACCTGGCGTTTACTTATTTGCTTCAACGTAAGTGTATGTCAGCATGATTCTTTAGGAACTTACATCAGCCATGGGTAGGTCCTGGGAGTTTGGTGGCGATTTAAATTTTGTTTGCTTGGTTGTTTGTTATTATCAATTTTATTTTCAATTTCATTTGCAAATTTCCACTGAATATTTTTGGTAAATTTTCATGGTATTTGCAAAGAATGTAAACCAGAAGTCAAGGCCTAATCTCAAATTGATTTTTTTTTATTTAATGTTTATGAGTTTGTTGCGCATGTTTCAGTACGGCTGCAATTCTCCGTTGAATAATTGGGAGTATTAAATAACCTACTAAAATCTGATGGCATTCCAAGCCGAGATCCGATGAACAACAGTGCTACGGCGAAACATTTTAATTTGAATGAACTGGCATGAAGTTATAATCACCTTGCATAGCATTTACATGGTCCGCTGGATGCTAGCCACGATGCGGCTGTCAGGATTCCATCAAATAAGTTAAAATGAGAATTTGTCACG
>NC_089772.1:5756624-5764124 GCF_040412425.1 Macrobrachium rosenbergii | reverse complement strand
AAGTGATTAAATCATCTTTCTAGCAAGCTACAATTTTACAACACATTGACTGATTACTGAGTTTGTAAGCCAAACGATTCCACTGAAGTTTGTTTAAAATGTTATAACTTCCTATTTCATATGTTAAATGAATTATTAGAAAAGAACTAACTTTAATGTTCAGCTTCATCGACGATCTGAACACTGCCATTTACTTACCCAAGGCTTTTTCAGGAAGTGAATTCTTGCATTAAGTGCTGCTACACGTTCTTCATCTTTTCCCTACAAGATTCTTCTTTTATTCTATAATAGCAATGTAGCAGTTTCAGCACATTCATTCAAGTGACGATCATCAATGTACTGGAGGTGTTTTTGTTATTGGGCGATCCGGTGGAGTCCAAACGGCTATAAAACCTAGAGGGTTCAATGTAGACTTGAGAACGCCATGCACGTGTTCTCAACCGCCTCAGTGAGCTGCTGCTTTGCATTTCATAGTAGGTCGTTTTCCATTTGCTTTACTCATGGAAATTACTTGCCGGTGCGTTAATGTCTGTTTTGCCTGTGCTGAGGAGGATGAAGAATCGCGGTATCGCGGCCTTTCAGTCGTGTTTGTCTTCCATCATCTCTTCTGCGGCCATTTTCCTCCTCTTCAGCCGTGTTATGATTATCTGGTTGGCGTTCGGAAGAGCACGTCTGCTTTAACGCCTTCGTGCATTTTAGCAGCCTGTTCAGTCGGCCTAAAATTGGGAGTTGATTCCGCGGGAAAATCTTTTATGGCTTTAGGCCCACGATTTGCTCCATCATAAAACCCTGATACATTATTCAGCCTCATCCTTTTCACGCTGAAACCACCTGGACTCTCTCTCTCTCTCTCTCTCTCTCTCGAGAGAGAGAGAGAGAGAGAGAGAGAGAGAGAGACTGGTAGGTAGCGCAGGCCGCCGCTGCCGCGGTTGTTTGTTTGTTTTCTGGCGAACGATCTTATCGTTGTTGGCGTCAACGAAACCCCTTTTGCATTTTCTGTGTCTGGTAAACCGGTGGCCGGTAATAAAGTCGCAGGAAAAAAGTCACAGAAAAAAATTCACAATTTTGGATAGGAAAAAAGATCACAGGAAAAAAGTCACATTAATTTATGGTGGCAATTAAAGCAATGAAAGTAATAAAACTGAAAAAATACTTTGGATCTTTCCTAGATAATGACCCCAAGGGTTTTCGGGGGCCGTTGTCTAGGACTAATATTTCTTGGGGGTCATTATCTTTTATGATATTTACAGTCTTCTATTCATGTTTTTACGGTCATCCCCAACGGGCTTGCACTAAACACGCCGCAAAGGTGGATACATACCGGGTTAAAACCCTTGGGGTTCGCTGTCTAGGAAAGGTTAACGTGAATTTTTTCCCGTGACTTTTTTCTGTGACTTTTTTTACCCGGATTCGGTAAACCGACTGTTATTTGAGTCCAGCAACACGCGCTTACTCGGATATGTATAGGATGGACTCGCTGGACTTCCAGACCAGCGCCTCTTTTGTTCTGGTCTCCCTAACTCCAGTGACTGGCGTGCTTTTTGTTTTCCTTTTTCTCAATTTGCCAAATTTTGGGTGTTAACTGTAACATGAGTAGCAACATTTGCGTTCTTACACCTTTAACATAGTAATAATGACGAAAGTGTGCTTGCTTTCCATGCGCAATAACATTCGACCTCCCGTAGAAAAACCCTTTTACATATCCCAACGGCATTTTAGAAGACTTTAGATCATTCAGAAATAAAGTATTCTGATGATACCAAAAGTAGCTGGTATTTTCTTGACACATTTTTAGGTGAAAAAGAGTTGGGGTTATTGCTGAGATTGAAATATAGATGCGTGAAACGTTTTCTCTTCTTTCTAATTATTAATTTTTCGCTACTTCAAAAAAAAAAAAACCGACATTTGAACATTTATGGTTAAAAGGATTATCTGACGTCTGTAGAGAAAATCATAATTTTGCTTTTCGCTGGAGGCGCTCTTTGCAACTAAAAAAATGAAATATCAGTCGTTAGCGTTGGGAAGTTTTTAGATCATTTTTCTGCCCCGTCATTTTTAGCTAGTCGCGATATTATGCAGGCGCCGTTACTGAGGTAATTTAGCCATCATTGTGTAAGGCTCAGTTTACGTCAATTCCACTGCGAACATTTTATTTTTCTTAGAATTCTGTAACGGTGTTTGCTACACTTTTATCATCATCCCATTTTCTAATTCTATTAGGATCTCTTTTACGTTGTCATATCAAGTATCTCTTCCATAATTACATCAGGTTCTATTTATCATGTTTTTATCAGGAAACTTTTTCGTCATTTTATCAGGGTCCAATTTCCATCACTTTACCCTGGCCCTTTTCCTAATTTCGTCAGTGCTTTTTCCATCAACATAACGGTGATGCGATGGAAGCGAGCGTTCGAGGATTAGAAGATAATTTACAAACCGTATTATCCACACTGAGGAAGAGAAAAGACACAACGAAACTGCATTTTATGAATTATGACTTGATCTTCAAGCTCGTGGGTTTAGAGTTTGGCAATAGTATAGTTTTATAAGAAACCTCCTTTATGATTCTGTCTGTTCTTTTATGATATACTTTGCTGCTTTCATTATCAATAATTTTATGAGGGCTCTTTTTCCATTATTCAATCAGGTCCTTTTCCATTTTACTGACTTCGCCCCCGCCTCCCCCCCATCATACGAAGAGCGTTCCAATGCTATCTTTTTACCGGTCTTTTAACCACCAATCTACAAACCAGGAAGCAAAACACTGCATCCTTTTTACGGCGTGGAAAATTCCTGGGGTGCGTTTGAAACTCCAGTTGGTTGGTCGGACAACGCAAAGCTGTAGGTGCTCTCTGAATAAACAACAGCAGAGAGTCGAGTACCGCAAAGCATACAAGGCGGAAGTGGTTTTGCTCTCGTGTATAGAGATGTTTTGATACCATAAAAGAGATTTCTTTATATACAGCAAGAAACATACCTGAATGCCATGGTGGAGTTTGTTTCCAATAATGTTTTTACGCGTCGAGTAATTCGCGATTCTGAACATTCTGTCTGTCTGCATTCATATGCAGCATATACTGTTTGCTCAAGTGAATGTATCGAAAAAGTATTTCCATATTAGAATGCCTCTACAGACAGTCAATAGTCATTGCTCCATTCACCCTTTAACTGCAAATCGAGTGCAAACCCAGAGCAGAAAAATCTCCATAACAAGAGCTACAACAGGTTTATACAGAGGAAGGTCACCAGTAATGAGTAGAACCACCAAAATTAGCCATTCTGCCCTATTTTGCCATACTTCGTAGCAAATTGGATATTAAAACACTGTCGTTCCGATACCTCTAACACTTCATCTTTCTATAACTTTTTAGATCTTCCTCTCCTTCCTCCAAACCCTTCCTAATTATCTACTGTTGATCCTCCATTCTTTCCTCATGACCAGACCATCTCGCGACATTGTGAACTATATCTTCACCTGCAATAACTGTATCACTTCTGCGTATCTCCACGTTTCTCACTTGTTCGGTTTTCTTGCACCAACTATTACTGCACAAAGACTACTGTACACCTCAACAACTCCAGGCTTTTTGTATTTAATTGCGTTTAACTAAAATCCATGATTCACTTCCACACACACACACACACACACACACACACACACACACACACACACACATATATATATATATATATATATATATATATATATATATATATATATATATATATATATATATATATATATATATATATATATATATATATATATATATATATATATATATATATATATATATATATATATATATATATATACACACAGAGTGGAAAGGGGTGGCTCCAGCGGGTTTTATTATTCCAGTGCTCAACAACTGCTTATAGAATGAGGTTGCCTGTCTAATGCACCGCTTTGTTCTTGCTGCAACCAGCTACAGTCGACTGACCACCATGTAGATAACTCTCTGCGTTGACCAACAAGAGCATGACAGATTTATCAAGAAACAGGACCAAAGATGTTTAGTCTTCATGGAACTCCTGGTCACTCACTGGTAAAACAAGGTTTTTGGAAGAGAATAGAAGTTTTATCCCAAAGACCAAGCACTGGAACCTATGAGATCATTCGGCGCTCAAAGGGAAACTGAGAGTAAGAAGGTTTTAAAGGTGTAACAGGAGGAAAACCTCTCAGTTGCACTATGAAACAATTGTTAGAGAGGGTGGAAAGTAAGATGGAAAAAAGAGAGTATGAACAAAGGTAAAAGAAATGAAAGGGGTTGCAGCAAGGAACCGATGGGACTCTGGAAAGAACCTAAGTAATACCTATGGTGCACCGCATGAGGTGCACTGACGGCACTAACCACTACGAGGAAAACAAGGTTTTTAGCAACATATGTTGAAAAGTAATGGAGCATTTACAGTGACTGATCTATTTTGGTGCAAGAGTTGCTGTCACAGGTTAAGCTCTGTAGGTGGCGTACTGTTTAAAGAGAGTATAACTCTCTCTCTCCTCTCTCTCTCTCTCTCTCTCTCTCTCTCTCTCTCTCTATATATATATATATATATATATATATATATATATATATATGTGTGTGTGTGTGTGTGTATGTATATATAATTATAGATACATCTATGTACATAATGTGAATCTAACTAAACTTGTAAACTTGTATGTATGTAAACTTGTGCTCTATAGAAACCCAAACCGCTTGACTGACCTAGACAAAAGTTTGCATGCAGCCCTCATTTGACCCAAGGAAGGTTTTTGCGTAGGTTTCAAACCTGTACCCCTGCCATTCGGGGTACCTTTTATTTACTGCGGGTCTTGGCAAAGACCCAGCTGTGGGATAACATTTTGGACTGGTGTTAAACGTGGAGTGCCGGAAACACAGGTTCATATATTTTTGTATCGAACTTGCAAACTAGCAAGAATGGGGCTCTGCTTAGAAACATTTTCCTGCATCTCCTTTGAATTCTTTTGTCGAGTAAAGTATGTGTACCGTCATTGAAAATGCTCTTCTTTCCTGTGATTAATAATTCTGTCTAGAATTCATTGTTTTAAATAAACATGTTAATCAAAACCACACCATGCATTACTTCCTTACTATGGTAAATGATCGGCTGTCATTCAGAGTTTTCCCTGGCAGCACCGGGTTGGTCAGCTTATATAAATATAAATATAGTTGGTATCTATATATATATATACTATATATATATATATATATATATATATATATATATATATATATATATATATATATACATTTATATATATGTATATAAAATATATATATATATATATATATATATATATATATATATTTATATATATGTATATATATAAAATATATATATATATATATATATATATATATATATACAATATATATATATATATATATATATATATATATATATATATATATATATATGCAGTATGTGTCTATATGTATATACATATACGCATATATATATAAAAATATCTATACGGGCAGTTTAGACATTACACATACGCGTGTATATATATAAATACATACCGACTCAGTTAAAAGGACTATCGCAGGAAATGAGTCCGAATGCTGTAATGTCATTACGTAAATGCTGAAAGCGACGTATTTGCAGAGACAAATGATATAGCAAAAGCCTTGCTAGAAATTCAGATTAATCTGAAGTGGATTAGAGTTCACGAATGAGATAAAGAAATAATAGAGAGTGCATGATGCGAATGTTGTGTTCTGTTTGTTGGGCGAAATCTGACAGAAAGGTTATGCATTTATCTTTTCAAGGCTTATATGTAACAAATTCGGTTACAATTTTGAGGTCAAAGATTATGATAAAGATTAGTATAATCATGAGAAACAATGGAAACTATTTAAAAGTCTGTAATGAATATACGTGGGATTATCTCAGAGTAACTGAAACTAAAAATTAAAAGGAAAGTTTCTGAAAATTCCATGTAACTAAAATAATGCCAAGCATGACTTCACATTAAATATATCATATGACTTTTGAAATAAACTAAAAGGTGTGAAATTACAGGGCTGAGTTTCATGGGCCGCGGCTAAGAGTTCCATGGGCCATGGCTGAAAGTTTCATATAGCATTATACGTTGTACAGAAAACTCCATTGCTCCGAAGAAACTTCGGCTCATTTTTTACTTGTTTCATATCGTTCTTACCTTTACAGAACTAGATATTAGTTTTCAAATGTGGCCTTTATATTCTGAAACTAGACTGCTTTATAGAACCCTCTCAGATTCTCTCTGTCTGAAGGACTGCACAATTTTTAAGTCTCAGATAACTCTCCGTTCCCTAAGCAAACTGGCTGGCAGGCCATGGCGAAGCTATTGACCATACCAGGAATCAGCCCAATTTACCACTAACTGTCTCGCTCAGCGATTTGAAGATCAGAAGAGCATTGTTGCACTTGAACGCATACATATATATGTGTGTATGTGTTATATTTTTCTGACACAGTCTATCTTCCATTTTCTTCAAGTACCAATGAACACATCACTTCCAACATCCACTGGCAAAACTTTGAATAAACCCAGTGCTTTTCAATCTTCAGGGGAAATAAACAAAACCGAAAGAATTACTGTTGCTTCTCTTACTATCCATGGCGTTTTTTCCAGGACAATCTAGATTCACAATGGAATTACATTCTAATATATATCAGAGTTCAGCCAAAAAATTATCTTCATCTATCCTGCGTCAAGTGCAACTCAAGCTGAGAGGACTCCACTCCTCTCCCGAATCTACGTCTGTAAAATCAGCTGGTCTTTAACTTCCCTGGATCCCCCAGGGGCGGCACTGCTCCCCATCAAAAGGGCAGCCATCGTTGCCCAACGTAGTTCATACTAGGAGGCTTTCCGTTCTCCTCCGAAGTCAAACTTGCAAACTGAACTGGTCTTAACTTCCTTGGATCTCCCCGACGGAACGATGTTCATCAACGGAAGAATAAATGTCAGCTCTGAACGACTGACGACTTCCAGCAACATTCCCTCGAAGTCGTTACATCCCTCATTCATTGATGAAGCAGCTTCTCCGCATCCATCTGGGGTTTCCATGCCTTTCCTTCTGGAGAGGCATAGAAAGCCCAGATGGATGGGGAGACTCCATATTTCGGTTATGTTTTTCTATCAGAGTCTTCTCTTAACAAGTCAATGCACAGGTGGCTTCCACAGTCCACTAACAAAGCTTCAGGTATCTCCAGCGCTTTATCTATTCATTCCTACGCCGACAGCTGCTTTTACCATCCTTGGTCTTCTTCAGGGCTATTCCAGATTCGACAGGGAGTTGCATCTCAATATATAACAGAGTTCAGCTCAAAAATTATCGAAAAACGTGAATAGAAAATGAAATTGTTAAAATCGAAGTTGAAATTTTGAAAAATTTCTTATTCGATTCGTGTTTTTTATGATTTTTTTTGCTGAACTCTGCTATATATTGAGATGCAACTCCCTGTCGAATCTGGAATAGCCTTGAGGAAGACCAAGGATGGTTA
>NC_089772.1:5726624-5751624 GCF_040412425.1 Macrobrachium rosenbergii | reverse complement strand
TATTGGTATCAAATGGAAAGTGTCATTAACAGCCATTTAAATTACATTTTCAAGTTACTTCCTTCTTAACTCAGTAACATTTTCATTGTTATTACATGTTTTGGATGCTAAAATATTGATGGTTGGTTTAACTCTTAATATCGTTGGTTAAGGAGAGGAAATGTCTAAACTGGGCACAAAATGAGTTCCATGTAATTCCACACCTTTTAGTTTATTTAAAAAGCTAAATGAATCATTTAGTGTGCAGTCATGCTTAGCATGCCAGGCAAAATAAAATTCTAGAGGAAACAACCCCTTAATGCGTTAGTTGTTTATTGTTTCAGTAATATGTGGTATATAGACATTTAAGGCTGGAAACAAATTGCCTTTTTACTTTCCCTTATTCCAATGCATTAATATAGTTTTCTGGAATTTTCAGAAGCTTTTTTTATCTTTTTCATTTTCTGTTACTCTAATCTAATCTCACGTATTCACTACAGGCTTTTAAATAGTTTCCACCATTTCTTATGAATACATTAACCTATATCATAATCTTTGACCTCAGAATTGAAGTCTAATTCTTGCATGTATACCCCTGAAGATAAGAATGTATAGTATTTCTGTCAAATTTCACCAAACAGGACACAGCATTCACATAATGAACTCTGTTTTTTTGTATCTCTTTCATGAACTCTATTCCGCTCCAAATCAAACTGAATTTGTAAAAAGGTTTTTGCTGCATCATTTACCTCTGCGAATACGTCGCTGTCAGCATTTACAAAATAACATTGTAGCATCCCAAATCACTTCCTCCGGTTGTTATTCTGATTGAGGCTGTTTATATGTGTGTGTGTGTAAGTATGTATGTATATCTATCTATCTATCTATCTATATATATATATGTACTCGTATATGTATAATTCCTCATCGGTATTATTTCCAAGTTAGAGCGAATTGGATATGAAACGACATTTCTACCATAATTTTTATGTATATAAATGACACGATGATGTGATAAAAATTCATATATAACACACACGCATTATATACAGTATATATATATATATATATATATATATATATATATATATATATATATATATATATATATATATATATATACACAGTATATACACACTTGTCGTTGATGGAAATCTCTATACCAGAGGATAATCTTTTAAATGATCTCTTAGTCTGAAGAAGGGTAAACTTCACCAGTGCAAACTTTTCTAGTTTTGCCTTACGAGTTAACAGTCCTCATTAAAACATTTTTTCCTCGTAGGTTAAATAACGATGTTTTGCATTAAGCTATGCACTAACGATCATTCACCTTGTTCACTTTTACACCACTCGAAGTTCCATTCAGTCCATACGCACTGCGTAAAAATAATCTTACCTTTTTTACTTCCTTATTTGACTTTCATTAGCATTACTGAAAGGGTACCCTCTCTCTCTCTCTCTCTCTCTCTCTCTCTCTCTCTCTCTCTCTCTCTCTCAAGAGTAATTAATTTAAAATCAGAAGCCAATTACGATTGATTTAAAAACGCACATTTAGAGAGAGAGAGAGAGAGAGAGAGAGATTTAACAGATTTCCGCCTTCAACCATTTCAGTGACACACACACTGAAGTATTAAAAATGCTCCAAGCAATTAGATTTCGTTGTCTACGACTTTTCCAGCCCCTGCAGTCTTAAGCAGGTCAGATCTCCTTGTATAAACAGCATTTATTTGTCAATTCCACCCCGTCGACCATTTTCACTCATAGATTAATTCGCCGTCCCCCGCCCCCAACCCTTGGGCAAAGATGTATTAGAGCTTATCATGAAATATAATATACTCTAGATAACAATTCACTTGTTACATCCTTGAATAAATGCACCGAATCCTCCGTTTTCATAACTGTATGTATCACTCTATCTTTTCCCAGGCTTGCGTTATTGTAAAAAGTAACAACGATCGCATAATGACCTTTCAGAAAATAATTGGGTGACACAAGACGGAAAAGTTATTTTGTGAAATCTAAATGTGGTGTTTTTAAAATCGCCCTAAAATGTACGACATTTTCCATTAAACAAATAAAACATTCGTTTACAAAACCACTGAAAGATGCCCAGCATTTTGCTCATGATTGCAAATCAAGATATCTAGAGCATAGCGGGAACAATGAAATCTTGAACTTCAGGAAACTGAGCTAGTATCTGTATGGTTTCATTGGAAAATAAAAGGTTTCCAAACCTAATCTGCGCAATCACGGCCAGTCTTCAAAATGTTATGGCAAACAAAACGTGAATAGCTTATCTAACGTACAACTGAAGATTTACAAATATACAAAATCTATACTGAACTGTAGTCAAAATTTACATTTCCAGTCATTAAGCATTAATTCATCAGTACGAGGCACCAACAAGTAACCCAACAGAAATTATATGCTGTACTGTCAGATGGGTGTTTATTCAAATATTGACTGGAAGAAGTTTTTGTATAGCAGTATAACTCTTGACTTTTTGGTCTTGACTTTTTTGTCCAATCAGTCAACTGGTCGACAAGTGTGTTCTTATGGAATCGGTTTGTATTGTGTGAAGGTATGCACACATTCACATTGCAAAAACATGATTGTAGTTAGTAAAAGATAGCACGTTATACCATTAGGCATAGGAAGTGTTGTAAAGTTTTTAGAACACCTAACAGGAAAAAATCTTGAAGATTGTGTAGCCTGTAATTTTAAAAAGAAAGTCAAAACTCTTGTCATGTCCAGAGCTTGTCAACTACTATATCTGGATTTGGCAAATTTGTCAATATTGTCCTTTTTTATGGGTTACAGCCGAATGGTATGGCCTTTAGTTTTTCTCCCTTCATTCACTTTATTTACATATTATGTAATACTGGTATTCCGATAGAACCAATGCATAAATCCTTAATTGGAGAGATACTGTTGTAAGGTAAGTTATGCCTAGTTTTCCATGAGGATGAAAACTTTCATTTTAGAGTTTTCACTTAACTGCCTTGGCAGATCTAAATTTTAGGCTGCTTCTGTTACCTTCCAGTCATTTCTGTTGAGTGGCCCGAAAGCTTGAATTAAAGAAAATAATATTTACATCTTACATACTTCCACTTTTGTATTTACATATTTCCACTTTTGTACAGACTAGCATCCGCCTATGCTATTATTTTCATATACCTGCAAGGATAGTAGCCATGCAAGAGTAAACACTTCCCTGTGAATCGTACTACCCTCTGAATGTGTAATTTTCCTTTGATAGTACTTTTTTACCAAATGCTCACAGATTCACTGGGGACAAGAAAAATAGTTTAAAGACTACAGGATTATATAACCTTATTGAAAAACTCACCCTTAATCACGGGGCACATTAAGGCAGCTCATTCCAGGAGAAAATGGTTCCCCTTAGGCCAAAAACAGTCCATAATCTGTTCCAGTGATTTTCCTGCAAATTAGAAAAAAAAAATAACTACAGCTGCTGAATACATCCATTGCGATCCAACACAATATATAACCTATTACTTACGGAAACTTAATATGCTCCATAAATAATACTAAAATGTTAATATCTTACGACTTCTACAAATTACTGAATAAAGTGAAAATTCTAAGCCATTTATACGCATTTATGTGTACATGCGAAGCAGTGCTTTTTGTTTTGTTATTTACCGTGCCAAACGTGGAGGTTTGAACTGTACTGTTTAAACTGAGTGCTGTGGTAAGGCCGGCTTAATCCAGGAGAGACAAACAGCTGAGTAACAAACTTCAGTCTGGAAAATAAGCAGACTTATACTGTAAACTATAAGCGTCGATGAACACCGGTATACTCGGAGTAGAAAAACACAAGTTTTTAAAGTGATATGAGTTTTCTCAGAATACTTTTTCAACTTATTTTAGAATGAACAAGCGTAATCGTACTTTACAACAACAATTTGGATTTCTTTTGAATGATGTCCCTGTAAAACATCATATAACGGCAAAAATCTTAATACTTTGAATAACATAAATTGATACAATTTGCCCTACTAAAGTTGGAGTTTAAAGACTTACAATACATCTAAGCCTAAGTATATCTGCACTAAAACTTTGAGAACTCAGAAGTATTACTCACTGGTTGAGAATGTTCGTTTCAGTTTGGTTTAGAATGCCAGCCCTCCCTTACCAAACGGTCGACTTAGTCCTGCCGCGAAAATGAGACGTCCTCCCCAGATTAGTTGTGACGTATACTTGACTTATATTCTTGAAGACTATTTTGAAAACTATACCAGTGCAGTTCTCTGGAGAGCAACTACGCCGTCAGTAGAAAACTTCCAAACTTTTGCTCGAGTTAGGAGTAATCCGGTGTGGCAGACGGTAGCGCCTGTAAAATGAATGTCAGGTTCTCTATTTATAAATTCTCATCAACACTGCAAACAGCAGACAATGACCTACAATTATTACCTATCCAAGCGCCGTGCTAAAGGGACTAGACTCGGGCTCTTCTTAATGGGTGGCCCCGATGAACTGCACATATCCGAAGGTGAAGGATTAAGAGCATAGTACGAACAATCTGCATGCATTTACCGTTGCCATTTTGAAACACGAACCGTCCAAGCGTTAAAACAAGCTTCCAGACAGCCTTCTTGCTTCCAGGGAAAACTCACAACGTTAAACTTCCCGGCTATGGATTGTCAATAATTAAGACCGGCAGGTTGACGTCATTATATATGACTATCTTTTTTCCTTAATGCTTGCAAATTTCATGAACAACGCATTACGGTTGTTACATACAAATTTCTTTTCGCTGTTTCTGATTAGATGAAGATGCGTTAAGCCCTTGCTCAATGAACGAGCGTCCCATTGGCTGGCCTGAGTCCAAGTATATACACTAGCTCTTATTTTCTTTGACAGATTAGCAAGGTACGTGTTGACGTAAGTTCAACCAAATCTGAACCATCCAACCATATTTGTGCAGGTGATGTGATTCCTTAATATGCGTGAAAAGAAACCATTGAAAATTTCCACAACACCTAAGGAATTTAGCAATATCATCTTTTTGTATGTTGTGAAAAAAAATGGCGAGCTTACATTTTTTTCTGTTCCTGATATGTGAATAATATATAAAAGAGCCAAGATACAGCTTTCAGGTCGGTTGTATGTATTTGATTAACGATGTCCCTTTTATCCTTTCTTTTCACGTCAATTTAGTGAACATTAGCTCCATATTTTGGCTATAATTTGAAACCCTTGTACATAGGCAAGCTTTTTATCTGAGCTTATATCGCTAAAGAAGAGGACAATTCTCTGCTCTCAACTTCAGACCTTCTCGGTTTCAAAGACCTCTAAGTAAGTCCTGTAATGCATATTCAATTTATATTCATCGCGTTTGTTTAGTCACGGGCAAAAGTTTGGTTAACATTTCATAATGAAACAACAGGAAAAATGAGACAACATTCACTGTAGAAGCTCTCAAACACTAAACAAATTTAATCACATCAGCTTCCACGAAAACATTTACGACATAAAAAAAAATCATGACATTCTCGGATAACAAATTAAAAAGTTTAATACTAATGTAAAATCATAGGACAGTTTCAATGCAGGAACTCTCTTAACCAAAAAACAATTCATTGAGTGAGTAATAGGAACATAAAATTAACCCCTTACTCACCAGGATATAAATTTTTCTCCGTCGCCCTAAAATTTCCTAAATGGTTCGGAGGAACTTGTGGGTTGTGGGGTGGGGGGGGGACCTCAAGAGAGGACGGAACGATGAGGATGGAATCGTAGTCAAGGGAAGGGGACTGGATGAAATAAAAGCACAGAAAGCGTTTGAGGGAAAAAGGAGCAGAGTAGGAATGAAAAATTGGTAAAGTGAGACGGGGAAAAGATGGGACAAAAAGAGGCGGAGTAGAGTTAAAAGGAAAGAAGTTGGAATAAAGAAGGAGTTAAAGTGAAATAGAAACTGTGTTTACCTGAATAAAGGGAAGAAAGGGGTTCACTTAAGGGGGGGGGGAGGTTTGATGGATTGAGGACAGGATGTAAAAAGATAAGTAAATTGAGCAGGCAAAGGGGGAGGGGGGAAAGGAGTAAGGAAAGAGGGAAACCTGATCAGGAAAGGGAAGCGGTCAGACTAAGGAAGGAGAGAAGAGTGATCTCGGCCGGAAGAGGAGTGGAGTAGGAGAACAGATGGAACAGGAAATTAAGGATAAAAGGGAGATAAAGCAAGTAACGAAAGGGGTTGGAGTTGAAGCATTAAAGGAAAGGAAAAAAGTGGAGCTGGAGTGAATATTGAAGTAATTTGCGGGAGACACTTCGCGATCTTACATATATTTTCATTTTTTATTATTTTTCCCTTTGAAATTCGAGCCAACAAATATAATACAGTGCCGAATTCCAAGAATGGGGTGTCTGTTCACCTTGCATTAACTTGGAATCTCTCAAATCATTATATCAATGCCCATGGTCCAAGAAAAGATAGAGATCTCATTTTTTTTTTAAATATCTGCTTTTGTGTTCATGAAACTGGGCTGCTGCTAATGTGACCCGACAGAGGGTGACAACAATTGGCTTTCTTTAACAGAAAGATCAAAGCCTCTGCCCATTGCCACGATTCTTTGCTGACCTTTGTGCATTGCTGTAGAACACCTCCACTACCTTCATTCAGGGTTTTCAAGTTTTTTTACCCGTCTAGCATTAAAAAAAAATATAGAAGGATGAATAACGATATCATCTGGGCCCTTGTGTAATGAGAGAGAGAGAGAGAGAGAGAGAGAGAGAGAGAGAGAGAGAGAGAGAGAGAGAGAGAGCGTAATTCAGGCGCTTTGATTGGAAGTAGAAAAAGAGCATTAAGAGGAACTTTTGAATGGTGTTGGGACGGGAGTCTCAAGCTGTGAACTGTTAGTGAGAAAAATGAAACAACCTGGAACCTTTGATTGGTGAGAGAAAGGGACTTTTGGACTTTATTTAGTGAGAAAAAAGAGCATCAAGCTGGTGGTTGGGGAAAAACAGCGCCAACCTGACTTTTTTGGAGAGAGAGAGAGACAGCTTTAAGCTGGAGCCTTTCTTTGGCGAAAGAGTTGGATCTTAAACACAGAACCAGTCACGGGGGAGGGAAACAGAACTTCAAGCCTGAGATTTTGATTGGTTGTAGGTAGGGAATGCCGTCGATTAGTGAAAGAAAGAGAGCATCAAGACGACTGGTGAAAGAGAGAGCTTTACATCAAAGCATTTAATTGGCGATGGGAAGGTGTCAGACGGGACATTGATTCGTGTGATAGAAAAAAAGGCCC
This sequence comes from Macrobrachium rosenbergii, assembly GCF_040412425.1. Classification (NCBI taxonomy): domain Eukaryota; kingdom Metazoa; phylum Arthropoda; class Malacostraca; order Decapoda; family Palaemonidae; genus Macrobrachium; species Macrobrachium rosenbergii. The sequence goes on along the minus strand of NC_089772.1, from coordinate 5,744,377 downwards.
ATCAAATCGATGTCCTGGACTGGTGAGAGAAATGGATCCCCATAGTCTAGACCTTTGATTGGAGAGACGAAGGGAGATTCAAGTGGAGCCTTTCACTGATGAGAGACAGCTTCAAGTTTGGGCATTTGATTTGTGAAAGTAAGTACGCTTCTTCAAGTCAGATCTTTGACTGATAAGAGAAAGGGAGCTTCAAATCTGGGCCTTTGATGGGTTAGAAAATTGGAACTTCAAGTTTGAACCCTTGACTTGTAAGAGAAAGTGAGCCTCAAGTGAGAGAAAAGGAACTTCAAGTAGGGATCTTCGACTGAAGAGAGAAAGGGAACCTGAAGCATGGAATTTTCACTGGCGACAGAGAGGGAGCCTAAAGTTGGAGCATTTAACTGATGAGAATAAAAGAGAGGGAACCTGAGACGGGAGACTTTGATTGTTGAAATGAAGGGATCTTCAATGTCTAGGCATATGATTGGTGAGGGAAATGGAGCTTGAAGCCGGGACCTTTGGAGAGAGAAAGAGAGCCTCAAGTCTAGGCCGTCTTTGGTAAGAGAAAGAGAGCCTGAAGCGTGAGGCTGGTCTGTTTTGAAGTCTGGGCCTTGATTGGCAAGACAAAGAAAGCTCCGAGTGTAGCCTTTGGTTTGAATGAAAAAGGGAGAATCAAACCGTCGCAATTACATTTATAATACCATTACGAACGTAATGTAATTGTACCATTTAAGGAACTAAAACACAAAAGGAAGTTGGACAAGAAAACAAATATGCAAATGTAATTATTTTCTCCTGTACAGTGGGATGAACATTATACAAGAAATATATCAAGTACCTTCTGTACAACATAGCTATTTTCATTTCACATGAATAATCCTCCAAATTACAAGGATTATCCGTAAACTTGATGTAGTTATGTGGAGAAAGACCGCGCGAAACAAGCTGAAACCGAACGTGGGCTGTCCTCTGCATGGAAGTATTTTATTTCATGTGACTTTGTTGGTGACATGTCGTCTTTAGGAAACAAGAGAGCTCTTTAATCTATCTGCATTTTATATAAATGTTACTTTATCTCTATGTGTGGATATTTGCTTATTTACTTACCGATTTATACAACTGTTATTGCAGATCGGTTACACAATAATTTCCTTATTTTGGTTCCTTTCTGTTTCAATATATGGGCATCCCAATCTGCTGAAAAATAATCAGGAAGGTAATGACATTTTTTGTCTGGTCACGTGCGTTCTCATTTTACAAATAACAATGATTTTCTTGGAAATGATGAACTCATACTCATGTGGGCTATAGAAATAAATATCTAACTCACATCCACATCGAGTCCAGGACTCTCAAATGAAAGGCAAGGGAGCTACCAACTGACCATGAGTTATGAAAATACCCACTTGTTAATGTTCCTTTTGGATGAGTTGCAACCAATGAGGTCATTGGTTGCAATATTTAGATCACAGGAAGTAGTTTTGCAACGAAGTAACTTCTATAAAACACGGATCAGGGAGTTAGTGAAAATAGAACTGAAAATCTTTATGTCGCAAAATGCATGTGTGCTTGTGTGTGTGTGTGTGTGTGTGTGTGTGTGTGTGTGTGTGTGTGTGTGTGTGTGTGTGTGAGAGAGAGAGAGAGAGAGAGAGAGAGAGAGAGAGAGAGAGAGAGAGAGAGAGACAGGTTACCACTACGGAAAACATGGTGAACTATTTCTGAATATGGAGCTTAATCATTATGACTGGTCTGAAAAATATATTTTTCACTTAAATTGCTCTCTCATTTTCATAAGCAAAAAAATACCTATTGTATCTGTCACTGGGTAATTGATGAGACAGAGTTAGTCATTAAACTCATTAGTTTCTTTCAATTAGCCGGAATGTAAGATTATGAAAAATGGATGAGAAATTAGGCTGTCAGCTTCAGCCTATGACGATAATATTTATGATAGAAAAAACGGCGGCTTTATGGCGTTGCACGAGAAGAAAAAGAATTTAATGATATCCTCGTGCTTACAACTCATAACCACGCCGGGGGTGCTAGAGTGTGGGTGCGCAAGTGCTCACATAAACCTTTCACTTTATGCGTATGCGTGTGAGAGCTCTTTTGCAATCATTTATCCCAAAGACTTCTTTAGCAGACATACCCTACTGGAATTTAATTCTAATATGATCTTTAGCATCGTGCCCTTTACATTTACATCGTGTATATTAGGCGCTTATTATTGCTGCAATGAAAATAGTCGTTTTTGAAGAAAGGAGTTTTCATACGATTTCATGAATTGATTTTTGAATGAAGGAAGAAAAAGAAATGCAGAGGAAAAAGAGTTAAAGCTCATCGAGAGAAAACGTCTCCTCCGAAAAGAGATTAAGTTACGCCAGAATACATGAAATCAATCATAGGATAAGGAATCGTTAATGGAGCCTAATATAGAATCGTGGAAAGTAAGAGAGAATGTAATTGCTTAAAGGTGGTTGACAGGCGATTCATGAGGAATTTTATTTGAACAGTTCTTTCAAATTTAAAGAGCGAGTTCTAAAAATGAACAGAGAAGGGAAAAGAATCCTTGGAGAATAAAAGTCAGTTATGACAAAGAAAATCTTCTAACTTCTCGCAGGATTATTCCTATCCTGACTGAGAAAGAAGACTAGCTCGATTCAAGCAAATTTGTCTTCATATTCTTTGCTCAGTTAAGGTGAAAATTATCATGAGACCTCCAAGAATATTAAACAATGAAATATTCGTTGATAACGTTATTTGAAAAATTGGTTGAAATTAACTTAATTCTGTGCCCGTTATTTTGCCGGAGGTTATTCCCATGAGACGCAAAGCCAAACAAAACGTGAGAGAAGGGGAAAATATTTATCGACTGATTGATGTTCTATGGCGTCCCCAAGACTTTGGTCATTAACGCCACGGAAGAAAATCAAGACGTTAGAGCAAAAAAAAATCTGAGTAACTGAATCTTTCCTAGAGAGTGGCCCCCAGTAAAGTTCTGGGGGGCCGTTATCTAGGACTAATATTTCTTTGGGGTCATTATCTTTATGATATTTACAGTCTTTTGTTTATGTTTCTACGGTAATCCCCAACGGGCTTGTAATAACACGCCACAAAGTTGGATACATACCGGGTTAAACCCCTTGGGGGTCACTCTTAGAAAGATCCGAGCAGCCTTGGTGAACGCTGTCACACGAGTGCGTTTTCTGGCGACTTTTGGCACCTTGCCGCCAGACATGATAAGGAACAAATTAATAGCAGTAATATCAATAAAAATCATGATGATAACAATAATGTACTGGAGCGTAACTGAAGACACGCAGGCCCGTTTATGCTGTTAAAGAAACAGAACCACGAGTGACTTCCCATTTTAGGTTATCACTATTGGTTACTTGGTGCAAAGACGGGATCGTGTGACAATGTATCTGGGTCTTATACTTGTTGTTTGCAACTCAAGTTTTTTTCCAAACAGAAAAGAAAACAGATCCTTACCCTTCCCTTCGAATACGAAAATAATCTGAAAAACTGATATACCGGGCCTCTTAGTCTCTGAGGAAGAAATAACCCCCTCTTGTGGGGAGGAAGAAAAAAAGAGACCGGTTCAAAACCAGTAAAAAATGCACACAAGTCTCTTCGACGTATTCGAGTTTTCTGTGCAGCATATAACGCTGTATGAGCCACGGCCCATGAAACTTTCAGCCACGGCCAGGTGGTGGCCTGTCCTATAGCGGTGTCAGATGCACGATCATGGCTAACTTTAAATTTCAATTAAAGAAAAACTACTGAGGCTAGAGGGCTGCAATTTGGTATGTTTGATGATTGGAGGGTGAATGATCAACATACCAATTTACCCTCTAGCCTCAGTAGTTTTTAAAATCTGAGGTGGACAGAAAAAATGCGGACGGACAGACAAAGCCGGCACAATAGTTTTCTTTTACAGAAAACTAAAAAGGGATACTACATGGGATTCAGGGAAAACTGAAGCAGCCACATAATTTCTAATGCATTCTATAGATACATGCATTATTTCCAAAGAGTCGCAAAAAAATCACGAACTTTGAGTAACCTCAAGTAATTAGATAAAACTGTCTTCGTTAGCGTCAGCATCTTGAGTGATCTCGTGCCAGTAATCCCTCTCAAGCTAAACCTATCTTCCCATGAGAGTTTTCTTCCCATCCTTTCTTACCTTGGTCCCCCGTGTCCCATCTATACTTATCCTACGAGGAGTATTAAAGGAGTTAGGAACATCTTCTAATATTAATTCACTATACTGAGTTCTAAGGAATGCATCATACAGCCAACCAGACCTTAGAACTCAGAACTGAACGTCTAAAGTAAGAAAAAATTCAATGATAAAGATACAAAGGGAAAGAGAAAGAGACAAACAGACAGACAAAATTTTGAATTCTGCGAATTCAAACTTTTGAATTGAAACATCAAATTTGCATCTGAATTATGTCTTGTAATCCATAAATAGCATGTGAATTCAAACTCCTGGACCATAATGTTAAAATCGTATTTGACTTTTATCTACAGTATACAGAACTGTAGTTTATAAACAGATTCTGCGAATTCAAACTTTTGAATTGAAAAATCAAATTTGCATCTGAATTATGTCTTGTAATCCATAAATAGCATGTGAATTCAAACTCCCGGACCATAACGTTAAAACCTTATTTGACTTTTATCTATATAGAATTGTAATCTATAAACAGATTCTGTGAATTCAAACTTTTGAACTGAAACATCAAAATTGTAAGTAAATTACGCCTTGTAATCCATAAATAGCTTGTAAATTCAAACTCCTGAACCATAACATCAAAACTATATTTAACTTGTATCTATATAGAACTGTAGTTTATAAACAGATTCTGCGAATTCAAACTTTCGAAATGTAACATCAAATCTGCATCTGAATTATGTCTTGTAATCCATAAATATCATGTGAATTTCAACTTGCAGACTGTGACATCAAAACAATGCTGGAATCGTGTTGTAATCCATTAAACGATTTTATGAATTCAAACTTGTGAATTAAAAATTTAATTCAAAATCCATAAATAGTATGTGAATTTAAACATCTGAACTATAACATCAAAACAGTATTCCACAGGTTCTTGCTGTACATAAATCGATTACATTAATTCAGACTCGTCAGCTGAAATATCAAAACTATATTTGAATTGAGTCTTGCATGCCATAAAAGATTCTTTGAATTCAATCTTGTGAAATGAAAAAGCTTGTAGTCCATAAATACTATATGAATTCAAACTCGTGAAATGAAACGTCAGTACCACATTTCCAGTGTGACTTGAACAATTCTATTAATTCAAACCTATGACTTAAAAAAATTAAAATCCATCTGAATTTCGTCTTGTAATTCATAAATAGCCTGTAATTCGAATTCGTGAATTGTAACATCAAAGTTATATTTGTACTGTGTCTTGCAGTCCATAAACCGAGTCGGTCAACTGAGGCTTGTGAACTGAATCATCAAAATTTGATAGGAATCACTTCTTACAATCCATTAACAGAATGTGAATTCAAACTCGTAAAGTTTAACGTCAGAATCACATTTGAATTGTGCCTTGTAATCCATAAACTGATTTTTTGTAATTCAAAGTTATGACATGCAGCATGAAAATCCGAAAATGATTACTATGCTCTTCTCTGCACGAGTCTGAACTCGTGTTAATTATTGAAGTAAATGAAGTTAATTTTAGTTTTCTACAAAAGAGAACAATTGAGGTGGCTATTTGTCTGTCCCTCCGCACTTTTTCTGTCCGCCCTTTGATCTTAAAAACCACTGAGGCTAAAGGGCTGCAAATTGGTATAATGATTATCCGTCCTCCAATCATCAAACGTACCAAATTATAGCCCTTTAGCCTCAGTAACTTTTATTTAATTTAAGGCTAAAGTTAGCCATGATCGTACGTCTGTGCCAACAACACAGGCCACCACCGGGATGTGGCTGAAAGTTTTATGGGCCGCGGCTGAGAGTTTCATGGGTCGTGGTTTTGACTTTCATACGGCATTATACGCTGTACAGAAAACTCGACTGCGCCGGTTTCTTCGGCGCATTTTTTAACTTGTTTATTATTCTTAAACAACTATTTGACCATATAATGACGCTCAAACACCCACAGGTTTTGAGCGAATATTTCAGCAAATCATCCAGCAGTAAGGAAGAGATGATTGATATAAGTTATAACGAAAATAACAAAAATACAGAACGAGTGGAAATAGAAAATTGTAAGATTATAATTTTTTTTTATATTATCTCAGCTCTAGTGGCAAATGATCTCAAGGTTCACCTAAAATGCAAAATGGTGTGAAAAATGATGTGTCAGTCCATAAATGTAGGGTAATGAGAAAGAAATTAGGGAGCATGAAAAATGACGAGGAAACTATATTGGAGGAAATGACCTCCCAAACGAAGGTACGAAACCCAGACACCATTTTCGATCGGCAGTCAGTAAAATCACATCCAAGCAAAAATTCCTCATCATCATGTTTCATATAAGACATTTTTATGACCACTTCTTAAATTAGAAAAGAGCAGGACAGCAATATATCAGGTCTGACTTAAAATCGTTATGCCGGTAACTTATCGCTTCTAAACTCATCAGCATCGACCAGCCTCCTCAAAAAGTGGGGCAAATGACGCGTGGCATTTCCCTCAGGTGACATTCCGGGTCGCAAGGTGACCTTGAAACCTGTAATGATATCTTAATCTTGTCTGACCTTATGAGGATGATTTATGTTCAAGGGGCACTCCATTATAATAAGGCAATTTCTTGTTGATTAAGTAAATCAGATAATCGTCCCCAAAACTTTTGGATGTTGGTATTAATATCATTATTGTTACTTGGTTTCTCAACCAGCACCTGTTCTTGGTACCGTACCGTCTAAAGCAGCATATCTTAAGAATCGGTATAGACACGAGCTTCAATGTTACTGGAATGTTTTCCATCCCAGGAAGAGACTAAATGATTTCTTCGTTGACCGAGTGCCTTCGTGTTACGCTGTAGGCGACAGTAATTGTTCTTTGTACCATGCCATCGTCCATCTTCTTTTACTTTACCTCCCTCCAATTTTCACCGGCAGGGTGAATCAAATCTTTCTGGAAAACTATGCAAGTGTCTAGAAAAGTAACTCCGTGTTCTCGTTGAATTAGTTTATAGTGCAACATTGAAATGATTCTACTGCTGTTACTAGTCCCGTGTAGTCACTGGCAACAATAGCCTCTGAACCACCATACCCAGACTTTTCGGCATGTGTGAAGAGAAAGACTTTTTCTAAAGCCATGGAGCATGGTCTGTTTGCTATTTTGTTCACTACTGAACCAAGCCAACCGGCAATTCAACCTCAAGTAATCGGTTCAGCCCAACAGTGACACTCCACCCGACATTAAAAAAAAGAAATAGAAGAAAACAAACAGTGTACAAGAACAATGAATTTACATCGGCTGGGATTCATTAACCTTGTTGCCTAGAAGCTACATTACGTTTTCACGGCTTTGTATCTTGTGTAGTACCAATACTGCGCAGCCTTATTTAGACTGGGAATCATTTTATATTGATATGTTACGGACGATCGTACCCAGTAACTTTAGTATTAAAGACAGGTTTTTTAACACGACTGTCTAAATGTTGTCGGTGTTGAGCATAAAGCTTGCAACGCTTTCATCAAATCCAGATCGGCAACCTCACCTTTCAGCCTGGAAAGAACATTAGTTGTAACACTTATTTTCTACAACACATCATTTCATGCACTGACTCGCACAGAATATAAATCTGTTTGAAATGAATTTATTGGTTTGATCTTAGAATTGGAGTTTCGATTTAAAATTTCTATTACGATATATCTTATCTCTTATGCAAGTAATTTTTATTCTATTTCCTAGGATATGACACCGGAAAGGGAAATACATGCTTTAAAGGCATAATTCATTTATTGTTCCATCAAAATTTTGATATTGATCATGCAGTCGAAGAAAACAGTGATTCAGATACGTTTCACAGGCAGAGAGAGAGAGAGAGAGAGAGAGAGAGATTCATTCCATGCGCAATAATGGCTTTAGACGATGAGTTCTTTTCAGGTTCGCATCCGATATTAACACGGTATTTTTCAGTGAGAGTTTCTGAGCGCAGTTAATCACACAGCATAGATGTTATTGACACGGGAGAGGCATTAAAGACTAAAGATGGTGGAGATGAATGGTCTCTAAACTAACAACTGGTTCTATCCCCCCTTTTACCGTCGTCTTTTCTTTTCTTCCTTACCTTTACATATAACTGAACCGCTGGTATAGTGGTTAGTGTCGTGGAATGCCACTCAGATGTCGTGGGTTCGCGTCTCCCCCAGGGCGATAAAAAATTGCTGGCTCTGTATCGTGATCAGTTACCGTTGCAGTGTTGGGTCTGCGGTGAGAGGTTGAAATCAACATTGTTTGGAAGCTTGAATTTCAAGTCAGTGGCCTCTGTGTGCTTGTTCCATGTGAATAGGTTTCGTCTAATGAAATAATAATAATAATAATAATAATAATAATAATAATAATAATAATAATGATAATCCCTCTCGTCCAGCTGAGCAACTTGTTCTGTTCTTTCTCACAATAAAAAAAAACAGAAGTTCAGAGACATGAATGGTGACTAACTCACTAACAATACTCCCTTCATCGCTCTTCTCTATATGAACTGGATGTTGGTTTTATCCCCCTCATTTCTCTGGCCTGGAATTCTCTCTTACTCAGTCAGAATCTACTTGAGATGCCTGAGATATAGCCTGACAGATAAGCAAACTCGCCAGAGTTGCGGGGAAGAAATTCTCTTCTTGCGTCGCTTTTCTTCTTCAGGGCCGGATAAAATTTTCTTCATATTTTCAGAGTCTTGTTGTCGGCTTAAGCGGTTAAATGTCCAACACTTGAAAGGATACTTACTGAAACTAATAACTTTTTCTCTCGCAGCAACTGTGACCTTTCCTAGGGTCCTCCCTCCCTATGCAGCGGTTTTCTCTGCGTTATACAGATAACAAGACGCACAAGCGTTTGTTTCCAATTGCTTTGATGGATTTTAATGAATCTGAAAATATGCCTCTTTCCTCGTATGCTATTTCGCTTAAAGCAACTCTCCTAGTGCTGTTTTTTGCTAACGGTAAATATTGGCAGCCAATACCATTGGCCCATGTAAATACATCTTCATACAACTGGCCCATGTAAATACATCTTCATACAACTGGCCCATGTAAATACATCTTCATACAACTGGCCCATGTAAATACATCTTCATACAACTGGCCCATGTAAATGCATCTTCATACAACTGGCCCATGTAAATACATCTTCATACAGATGTACAGTAAATGCATATTTAAACATAATCTAGTCTTGCAGTATCGTGATGGATATCCAAAATGTCATCCTATCATTAATAACTTTGCCGGCTAACGAAACAACTAAATCATCGATTGCACACGCTATGAATAAAAAACAAAGCTATAAATGCATCATTTCATTATGGTGTCTCTAACTCACAAATCACGATTAGTCTCAAAGACATCGGTTGCTGCTTTGAGAGCATGAGTTCCCATCACCTAACATTACTTAGGAGATATATTCTTGATTATATACTTTGATGAATCGTTGTCGATAAATTACTGGCATGCGTCTTTTTTTGCTGTAATACAAGGTTCTTGAGGATCCCTTGCTTACTTAAGAAGTAAGGTTCTTGAAGCCCCATACATATAAAAATACTAACAGCCAGCCATTTTGAATGCAAAGTTTTTGAAGAATAGTTTACTTCTTTAACCGATCAGTTTCTTGTACAGTAGTATTGCAACACAGGAATCCTGGGAAGTTTTTCCCTTCCTATTAGCGCTTTCCATTGTTGTAACACAGGATTGCCGAGAAATCTTTCAATTCTTTAGACACTCCGTCTCTTGATCTTGCTATGTTGTAAAGTAATTTGTTGATCTGTTAACTTCCTGTAATAAAGTCATCGTCTTCACTATGTGAAATATGAGTTCTTAGGAATTTTTAATTTCTTTAAACACTCAGTGTCTTGCTTTATTAATACAGTTCATTTTTTTCTTCTTTTTTTTTAAATCGTGTGATCTACTTACGTTTTCCTTTGTAGCAATTGAGAAGATTAAGAAATATTTAAATTCTTTGAGTGATGACATATGTCTTTCATTTTCTTTAACTAATCAGAATCTTGATTTAACCAAACAAAGGATTCTATAAATTTATTTTCCACTTTTTCTAACCAATCCGTATCATAGTGTTGTTGCTACAAGGACCTCGCGAGGAAGACTCAACTTCTTCAGCCAGTCAGTGCCTTGCTCTGAGAAGTCTCTCGAGAAATAACGCATCGACTACTTTGACCTCTTTAATCAATCAAGGTCTTGCTCTGTTGCAACACAGAGCTCTCGAGGAATCTCGAACTTCTCGAACCAATCAGCTTCTTCTTCTTTCCTTTGTTGCAACGTAGAGGGGGCTCTCGAGAAATACTGAATCGACTATTCTTTCTTCTTCTTCGCTGAATTTAAATTGCTTGTTTAGGTCGTAGCAGTCTGGCGTTCAAGGGTACGAGTAATTGATATTGGATTTTCGAGCGACCTCTTTGCATAAATAGAGCGAGAACACGCACTTAGCCCCAAGATTTATGTCAGCGCTTTTTTTCGTGGGTGGCGCGGAGAAGGAACCGTAAGAGCTGGTCTGTGCTGCAAAAGGAAGAAATAACCGTACCCTGAACTTGTGTGTGTGAAATGGAGCAGAAAAGTAGAAGTAAACTCTTGTTATCTGCTAAATAATTTGATGACATTTAACTTCTAGGTGACCATTTGGCATAGAGGCGGATAATTAGAGGGTGATAGTGATGTCTCAATGATTCGCTAGAATAAAAAGGTATTCATCTCACCAAATAGGAGATACGCTTCCGAAGAGAACTAGAGAAACGTTTCCATTTCGGGAACAAAGATAATTTGTCAATAAATTTTCCGACTCGAATCTTTATTGTGAACAAACATTTACTGTCGATACATATACACATAAAATTAATCAATTTCTGTTAAAAACAACACCGAGATGTAGTTCTTAATCGACATCTCGGTGTTATATTTAACAGAAATTGATTAATTTTATGTGTATGTGTATCGACAGTAAATGTTTGTCCACAATAAATACTCGAGTCTGAAAATTTATTGACAAATGTTCTTTGTTTCCGCAATGCAAAGTTGTTTTCTCTAGTTCTCTTCAGAAACGTATATCCTATTTGGAGAGATGAATACCTTTTTCATTGCAGGTTCTTCTTTCCATAAACAGCAGAAAAAAGATTAAGAAATTTGAAATAGTCTGTTCTTTGTCAGAAATGAATGTCAAGAAAATACAATGTTACTAGTTAACTGTTTATCAAAACGGAGATGAAAGAACGCAGTTTATACTAATACACGTTAGCAGTTGCATAAAGGAGAAATATTCACTATATGCAACTTATAGCTTTAGTATGATCTGTGAATTTTTAAAAAATATATTAAGAAGGGGGGGAAAGGGAAGTATCAATTTATTTACAATGGAAAAGCCATGACTGAAAAAATAAGTCAGTACTATTAAGTCTTCATTAAAATGACCTTAAAGTCGCAACCATATGCAGATTTCTATGGGACTGAATGTCCATGACAGGCTGATAGCATCAGATGTTCCTTAAGTATTAGTTCTGCTCTAAATCTATTCGAGTTTGATAGCACTTACTAAGAATAACACAACTCTTCCCTGAGGACCTACAAAATGCAACGTGAAGGTGAACAACGTTTGCAAGAGTGAGACTGGATATCTGTTCCTCCTCCTTTTTTCATTTTTTTAATGAAAGAGCCAACGACGATTTCAATTGCTTTTTTTGATGGTCTTAAAAAAAGTTTAACAACTTCTGTATGCCACCTGAGCCTCGGTCGCTCTCTTTCTCTTTCCGTATCAAAAACATGAATGGCTATCTGTGTTTGTTGGAGAATCTGTGATTGAACATATTCATGTGATTGTGAGGTCATATGTGTGTGTTATGTGTGATCTGGTATTCCTTCGTATGTGGGTTAATTTCAGCATAGAACATCTGACACTCTAACTTCATAGGTATAATTATTTTCACGTGTTCCAGGGACATATCTCATCTTGCGTCAAAATGTCAAAATACAATCGGACGCTTCGCATCTGCTGAGATGATGAGTAAACTGCCACAAATGACTGTTCACATCTTGGTAATTTAACGGTGTTCGCTCCCCTTGGCCTAATTTGCTCATTTCTGAATGATGCCTGTCTATATATTTATTATTCACCGACCTTTCTTTTATTTGTTTCCCAGTTAATTCATAATTCATTGTAATTCTCTCTCTCTCTCTCTCTCTCTCTCTCTCTCTCTCTCTCTCTCTCTCTCTGTAAATAATAATAATAATAATAATAATAATAATAATAATAATAATAATAATAATAATAATAATAATAATAATAATAATAATAATAATAATAATAATAATAATAATAATAATAAAAATATGTTGCAAGGGAAGTAGACCCTTCGTAATAAATCATGGCTGCAACAACGAAGTTAATTTCAAATGTAATTTTCTCAGTTTTTATATTATCCCTTTTTCTGCAAGGTTGCCCAATATTCATCAAGTAAATCTTACGTAAGTAGGGTATGAACAAGTTTTGCTGTTCCTTTTCTTTTACTGAGGAGAGTTTATGTGGGAAATATAAAATACGAAGAAAACCTTCATAAGAGTAAGGCTGGCGATTTTTCCTGTCTCGTTCACAACAACAGATTAAGAATTTTTTTGTTGTTGTAGATCAAGCCAGCATTACACTGGCAAGGGCTCTTGCCCCAAGAGCAACCGGTAATTTTAAGAGGTAGGACATGCTGGTATATAAAAGAGTAATCGTCGGATGGCCAGTTGGTTCCAAGGGTTGTCTGGTTACGGTGACGCATTTGTGACCTGTTGTTAATTTGCCTGTGAGACCTCGCTTACCACTGGAGGTGTCCCCCTCCAACACGGTTCAGACCACATGTCGTGTCATTTATTACAAGAACAAGATCAGAAAGCCTCTTGGTGAACAACATCCCTCCCTACTCGTTTGCGGCCTCCTAAAAAGAGACAAAAGTATGCCTTGTCCGAGGATGCTCCGGGAACTGAGTTAAGATGACCGCACAGTCTTTAGGATTATATATAGCACCGCGTACTACATGGTGCCATCAGGAGTTACCCGGAAGCGACCCATGGCACCATTCTGTCAGGAAAATACCTCTCTTCTCCTATCAACATGACTGACAATGAAACTAACAACCGCCGCCGGAGGATCTTCGAGGCACAACTCATATAGCGTCTCAGACCGTCCCTGAATGTCACGTAGGAGACATTCCTCTTACCAACACCGACTTCAATTTTTATGCCACAACAAAGTCACCCTACGGCACTGATAGCATTCCCACAGCACCTCGGCTATCGGCAAGGCTGCGGCAACAAAACCTGAACCACTGCGTTGAGCAGACAGTTTTGCGCGACACCTCTCCACCCAAGGGACAACAGACTTCATGGTAAGACAACGAGAACTCGAAGGTGACCCTTGGAACGACTCTGCCGTCCGACAACGTCACATTTTTGCCATCATGCCCTCTCTAATAAAATTACGGGCCTCTTTAGGAACAAGCGTCCTTGCTAATGTATTGCTGGCTCAATCTGAAGCAACGAAAAATGCATTAATCCGTTTTTGTCATCATATCCCACAGAGATGGTTTAGTCTGTCCGTCCGCCATCAGATCTTAAAAACTACTGAGGCTAGAGGGCTGCAATTGGTATGTTGATCATCCACCCTCCAATCATCTAACATACCAAATTGCAGCCCTCTATCCTCAGTAGTTTTTATTTTATTTAAGGTTAAAGTCAGCCATGATCGTGCGTCTGGCACCGCTATATGTGCCAACGACACAGGCCACTACCGGGCAGTGGTTGACAGTTTCATGGACCGCGGCTGAGAGTTTCATAAAGCATTATACGCTGTACAGAAAACTCGATTGCGACGAAGAAACTTCGGCGCATGTTTTACTTGTTTTTTTAACATTATTCTATATACGTACTTTTTATTTATGTACAGTAAACTCTCCTCGATAAAAGTTTAGTAAGTGAATTGAAACTCACGGGTTGAACCGGGAATTAGAATTTTGTGGCGTTTGTTGAGAGACAAAATTGTAATTGAACGAAGTCTGGGGTAAGAAAATTTGCTCAGTCTGTTATGTTGTTAGTCTACACACACAACACTCGTCTGTTCTTAGAGCACGGCATAGCTCAGGAAACAGCATATGACGCACGGATCTAATTCAAAACTCGTAGGAGTGAAATGGTGGATGGCGCGAACATCAAAAATTATTGCTCAGCAAACGGTCAGGTGTTGAGCCAGCGTGTTAAATTTTGAATATTCCTGATCTTAAACAAAAGGCCAATAATGTAGAGAGAGAGAGAGAGAGAGAGAGAGAGAGAGAGAGAGAGAGAGAGAGAGAGAGAGAGAGTATAAAATTCTTCCCTTTCCACATTCCCCTCCCTCCTTTTAGAAGTATTTTTGCACCAAACTATACCTATAAAAGTGATTCTCTCATCCATATATATATATATATATATATATATATATATATATATATATATATATATATATATATATATATATTATATATGTATGTACATACTTATATATGTATATACATATATATAAATATATATATATATACATATATCTATATAATATATATACATATACATATATGTATAAAACTATATCATCTTAACTGTTTTACTTTACACAAGATCACACAGACAAACATACATACAGGCACACACACATATATATAATACATAATAGATATAATAAATAAATATATATTTATATATACAATAGAGATATATATACATAAATATATATATGTACAGTATATATATGTATATATGTGTACATATATATAATTAAATGAATGCACCTTATTTTATTATGCAGTATCAATCTATACCTGGATGCATAATAGACTTTTTTTATATATATTAGTTAATACAATTTGGATGATGCCACTGATATTATATATTCGGGACTCTGACAATTAAATTTTCATTACTGTGACAATTAAATTTTCATAAATAGCAAATTAACTTTTGGGAGGAAGTCGTCATATGTTATTTTATCGGAAAGACCGATGGGCATATTAAACCAAATAAAGAAAGGGGGGTAGGTGGGCGAAAAAGAAATTGATGAGGTTTAGGATATAAAAAATGTAGGAAGAAAAAACCTGTTTTTGCCAGTAATAAGAAACTAATTGTATTTGATTAAAATCTTTAACTACGAAAGACATATCCTAAAGAATGTGGATTTTATTTCATTGCTCGCTTCATGCAAGGTTGCATTTTAATGGACGAAATCTGGCCTTAGACGCGGTCAGTGACGTAATCAATGAACCATTTTATGTTAATGTTATCGTTATCTCAAGCTCAACCTCAGTTTGATCAATATAATTCACTTATTTTCCAAACTGATCTTTTTAAATGCAGCCTGAGGTAAGTTAGTCTCCTCTCTTTCTTTTATATTTGTAATGTTACCTAAGCAGTTGATATATCATTGATAAAATATTCTTCCCTTCATTCCCTCTATATTTTGGTTACCTTTCTCTCTCCACAATTATCAACCTAAAATTGGCTATTATCATGGATTCGTTTTATATCTGCCTGTACCATTCTGACCTTATTCCAAAACTTACGTATACATTGGTATTCAATGTCATTTGTTAATTTTGTTCCCATATTTGAGTGCATGGACTCGTGAACTATGAATTTCAACATCCTTGAACAGAGACAAGGAATTCACACATTTAAGTCTGAAAAATACTTATGACAACTAAATTTCAAACACAGCTTCAGTTCTCAGCCATAATCAGATTCGGTTTCAAAATAGATGAAATAACAATTTAAGCTTTCAACCCTCCGGCAGGCATGTTAAAAGCAGTGTGTGTTTTCTGATGAATGCGTCACAACAACGACGGAGCATCTAACCAGAAAATCACCTTAAAGCTAAACACAGCCCCAGGGTACAGTCTCCCCATAAAGCCATTACATAAACATTTATGAAATGGAGACATGTTTATGCATTCCAGAATATCCGTACTGAATTTCCCCTGAGATGAAATACGCACGAGCGCATCACGCATGCATACAGAATATTCTGTAATAATAAAATCTGAGTGGATCGTGTTTGTCCTCCCCCGGGTGACGATAGGGAAGACATGACACAGCCATCCACCCCCTGCAAACCGGTTTGTCCGTCCCGGTTGGTGGGGCGGGACAGGTAGGGGAACGGGAGGGTAGAGGAAATATCCACCCTCCTTCTGGAAACCTGTTTGTCCGCCCCGGATGGGGGCGGGGTGGGTAGGGGAACGGAAGGGTAGGGGAGACATCCATCCTCCTCCTGCAAATCTGTTTGTCCGCTCCGATTGGTGGCGGGGTAGGTAGGGGATCTGGAGGGTAGGGGAGACAGAAGCGCCGGGTTCCAGTGGGCGTAGCGCGCGCCAACAAGCTAATACAGAATATGAATCATAAAGCCAAAACTGATATGCCTTTGAAACCTTTCTCTTTTTTAATGACCGGTTTGTTACTAATCGAGAAAGTCGACTGATATAATTCTCTTCTAGTGACGAGCGTGATACATGCCAGCCATCTATGCATCTACTGTATACAAATTCGCCAGGGTCAGCTTTACAATGCGAAGGTGTCCTTAAAAGAAGGTACGCTCTAAGAATGCCAAGTACGAATTATAATGTCAAGTCGACATGGAAACTGATTTAAACACACGTAATGAGGCACGTAATGAGGGTTTACGGCCAGCAATTTGCTTGGATAAATTACTTCACCTCGTGTGAAAAAAGGGAAGCTATAATTACTTTAGAGAATTACTAACGAACTGACTTTAACTATATGTTCGGACATATTATAGTACGATCAGATATCTCCATAGGAAGCTGTTTATTGGTTAATTTCCCTAGCGTATTCATTTCCGTGCGTTATTTTCTTTACTACTACTACTACTACTACTACTACTACTACTACTAATAATAATAATAATAATAATAATAATAATAATAATAATAATAATAATAATAATAATAATAATAATATCATAAGATCCTTGTTTTTCTCTTTCATTTCTCATTTTCGAAGGAATTTCCATACAATTTCTCTTAAAATATACGAGGAACTTCCGCTTTACCTTTTCATGGTGTAACAAATTCCATCGTTATTCACGAAGGTACTGTATAACTGTTTATTCAAGTACCACCAGCTTCCCCTGCGGAATCTTAATAGCAAGCAACTGTTTACAAAAGACTTCTGAATCAAGCATTAGTAGTAGTTGTTGGTGATTATTACAAAATGTACGTCTCAGATGGCATATCCATTTATAGAATGGTTGGATTAAAAAGCATGAATTTGTTTGTATCGAAGAAGTGACTAACAAGAAATTGAAATTCAGATAAACAACGTGGAAGTTGATTTTGAGGTCACTGGAGATATAAAGACTTTCTGCTGGTCTGTCAAATTCCAGGCAGTCAGTACATGCGTCCATCCAAGAGTTCAAGGAAACATGAGGGAAGATAGAGAGATGATTCCATGGATAACTTTCACTCGAAAGAAGAAGAAGAAGAAGAAGAAGAAGAAGAAGAAGAAGAAGAAGAAGAAGAAGAAGAAGAAGAAGAAGAAGA
>NC_089772.1:5711624-5721624 GCF_040412425.1 Macrobrachium rosenbergii | reverse complement strand
CAATGGATTTCATAAAAAAAATCCGTTACTAGATGTACAGTTCTGATTACAAGATATATGACTGGAGTTTGAATGGTTTGTTATACCTCAGGAAGAGGAAAAATTAAGTTAAGCATATCTTAGTTTAACCAGACCACTGAGCTGATTAACAGCTCTCCTAGAGAGGGCTGGCCGGAAGGATTAGATTTATTTTACGTGGCTAAGAACCAACTGGTTACCTAGCAACGGGACCTACAGCTTATTGTGGAATCCGAACCACATGATGACGAGAAATTAATTTCTATCACCAGAAATAAACTCCTCTAATTCTTCATTGGCCGGTCGGGGAGTCGAGCGCTGGGCCAACAGCGTGCTAGCCGAGAGCTCTACCCACCCCTCCAATGAAGAACTCAGCAAGAGGAAAGCCGAGGGAGTTGACAGACGATGCAGTAACTACCGAAGCCTCACAGCAGCTCCATCACGTGTGTGAGGACATAGCATAGACTCATATTAGAAAAATTAACTGTAGACAGAAACAAAGAATTAGAGTTAAGTGCACGTCAGCAAAAGGGAAGAATAATAGCTCCTAATTTTACGGAGATATTTCATCGTGGTTTTTTATTCATTTTTTTCGAAGAAGATCTTTCACGAAAATTTTCAGAGAAAAGTTTCACTGCAGATGACATGACTTTAGTGACAAGGCAGAGATCACTAACTGCATTCACTCGCTAGCTACTTAGTCCAGTGCGATCTAGCTAAAAAAATGAAATGCTCAACACTTCAGTGGCTTTATGCACCTACGCCCACGCCTAGTCAACAGTAGGCCAGCCACCCCGCCCCCTTTATATTTTTCGCATCTTTCATCTTTGTCTGCCATTCAATTACGCGACAAGTGGACCCACACCAACGAGAGACCATTTATATGTGGGGATTGTGGGAAGATAATGTGGGAAGGCAGTTCCTCAGGTTAAAGGCTTCACGAAGTACTCAAGCGTCCTTACAAGGTAAAAAAAAACCATTCAAGTTAAAGCGATCTCCGTTAAGCACTCTCTCGGAAAAATAACCTTCAGTCATTTTTACCAGAGTATCTAAAGTGGCTACGACAGACAACACACCTAGGAATGTAGTAACTTACAAGACAATTTCCGACAACTATGATTATGCCGATTGCAGCGCTTTTTAACAAATTATGGAGAGTGATACTATATCTTGAAGCTTGTTTGGTTTCTTCAACAAGATACCAAGAATTTAAGAGCGGTAGGAAGAGTATGTAAAGTCATGCTCGTACAGTAAATTTTAATGAGAATCTGTGACACTGAAATATATCAAGATTCTATCGCAACATCGTTTTCCTATAAAGAAGTTTCCATACACTTAGTATGATAGGGAGTCTTACTGCGTCTGGAGGTACAATACTACGGAAGTGAAGGACTGACTACAATATGATTAACATACACTATAGGGCGTTCAATATCTTATGCCTCAGGTAATTTAAAAATGGGGTCTTCATATTATATCATAAGCCATCCTGTTCCACTAGATATAGAAAAATTCTATGTACGAATACATGCACTTTTGCAAATATTTTCACACTGACAATAATTTTAGAGAAAAAGCTTATAAGCTTGTGATTAACGCAAGTTAATGTTCCACTCTTGGGTGTGAAGAGCATCTATTATATTATCCTTGGGAGCAATAATACGGTATACTTTCGCCACTTATATATAGTACGTATTACTGATTATTAATTATCTGGCTTCCCCTTCAGCTATACTTGTGTAGCCTGTGCCCATGTGGAGTTGGTAAGGGTTACAACATCAGGAGGAAGAAAAAACTTAAAAAATGATACGAAGTGCAACAAATCATGAAATGATAAAGATAACAAAAGTACCTGCAACAATAATGAAAACAATAGTGTTAACAATAGGTTTTATGATTTTATGGTTATAAAAATAAACACGAAAAAATTGCGCCGAAGTTTCTTCTTTGCAATGGAATTTTCTGTACAGCGTATAATGCTGTATGAAACTCTCGATGTGCTGCATTATGAAACTCTCAGCCACGACCGGGCAGCACTCAGTTGCTCCCTAGATGCGGTCAAGTCAAGATGCGTCGGCAGCTGGCACCTCTAGCGGTGCCAGACGCACGATCATGGCTAACCTTAACCTTAAATAAAATAAAAACTACTGAGGCTAGAGGGCTGCAATTTGGTATGTTTGATGATTGGGGGGTGGATGATCAAAATGCCAATTTGCAGCCCTCTAGCCTCAGTAGTTTTTAAGATCTGAGGGCGGACAGAAAATAGTGCGGACGGACAAACAAATAGCCATCTCAGTAGTTTTCTTTTACAGAAAACTAAAACGATGAAAATAGCAACATTTTCAGTCACGATAACAAAAAAAAAATAAGGCGATCATGGCAATAAAGTTCACGATACTAATTACTAATATTATAATTGTGAAAAGTGTTCTGGAATAATAATAATAATAATAATAATAATAATAATAATAATAATAATAATAATAATAATAATAATAATAAAGTGTTAAAACAGTATTACATTAATTATTATGAAACATGCCTGAACGAAGGCTTTCCACTGAAACAGTAATAATGTCAACAGAATTTGCCGATATAATTCCCATTACCTCAGCAGCATCACCTTATTTGATACTCGTCCGTAGATTATCATATCCTTCCTGAGCCCCAGTGCAACGTAAGGCGGGCAGTTATGCAAAGTAGCCCTTCAACCACAGTACGAATTTCCCCTCAGAACGCAATAGAAGGTTCCTCCAATTGCCTCCCGAGGTCTGTCTAAGCTGGTTAAGCTGTTGAACTCGTGTCATGGCAGAGAATAGAAATTTGCTGCGTTTGGAGAACTGCCTCAGCTTTTGTAGTATTAGATGGCAATGCTTCCGTATACACTATAAGGTATTTTTAATTTCTCTTCTTTCCGCAATCTTTCAATATGACTCTTTTTTATAGAGCTCAGGCTTTCTTTCTCCCTTCCTTTGTGCTTCTAGGGTGTATTAATATGCCCCTATTTGCAAAATATAGAAGCATTTTCCTCCGCCTATGTGTACAGAGAAGTGTATGCTGTACTCACATTGGGCACATTGTTTTAAAATGTTTCTGTGAAAAATGGCGTTTGCGGTCGTTTAATATCTTTTTCCTGAAAAAAAGGGTTATTTTTCTTCATCTTTCTCTTTCACTTAGAGAGGCTGCATTTGAGTTTTTCTCATGATTTGTACAATTTCCCAAAAGTGAAACATGTACAAAGTTAAAATGAAAACATATTTGATATGGGAATAGAAGGAAATGAATATCGTAGAGAAAAAGGAACTTGTGTCAGTTATTCCTAATAAAACTTGAGTGTTATTAAACAGCATTGTAGCTGCAGTAGTATAAGTAAGCCTTTGAAGTATGGCGGGTTAGGTTTGGCCTGTTACGTGCCCGAGTCTCTTTCCCTTAGAAGCAACTTAAAATTTCACCCATTCCATTTCTTATTTTTTACTTCCATTATTTTGCTCTGCAACTTTCATAAGCTCTCTCTCTCTCTCTCTCTCTCTCTCTCTCTCTCTCTCTCTCTCTCTCTCGATAAATTTTCTCACTCAATGACCTAGATTTGAGTTGTGTCCACGCTGGCCTCCGCAAGTAAAACACAATGAAGGAAAGCTATTTGTACCGACCTAAATACAAGGGTGCCCAGACATAAAAAAAAGGGGTTCAATCCCATGTGAGGTAGTTTCCGAAGAATGTTTTCACCTGCCGTTTCCTTTTGTCCTCTTTAACTAGAAACACATTTTGCACGCGAAGTCCCTATCCGTTTTAAAATGAACGTTGTTTAGTGAATTTTATTACAGTAAGATGGCATCTAAAAATTTCCTGTGTAATAAAAACTGTCCCTTGGACATTTTTTACTAAAAAAAAATCATCATGGATTGCGCAAGAGATCTCTCAAAATGCACTCCTTTGCATAATTTTTGCAACGCAGTTCATGCTAGGCCCGCTCAAAACCAGGGGACATTTCGATATTTCGTTTCCTGTATTTCAAACGTCTTTTCTAGAACACACTGAAGTGGGGGGGTGGTGAGAGAGACAACTCAAAATATTTGTGATTTCATTAACAGATGGCGAATTGCAATAGCACGCACCAGTGCTGTCTAAAAGATTAAAAATGATTACCTGAACAATTTCAGCCATTTCCAATTCCCCAGGTAATTTCTAGTATCGGAAAACAATCGAAGCTTAAGCGAATCGTTAAGGGGCGTTCCATAAAGATGGTGAAACCTTTGGATTACATTGAATTTCATATAATATATCCTGTGTAACGAGTTAAACGAAGTAATTATACGCGTAGGTTTAATAGTAACGTATGTTTGTAAATGGGTTTTTTGGCTGAGGGGAGAGAGAGAGAGAGAGAGAGAGAGAGAGAGAGAGAGAGAGAGAGAGAGAGAGAGAGAGAGAGAATTTAAAGATTTGGGAATTGGGGTATTAATTTATTTCTAATCATTATTTGACGTTACGATAGCATTAAGCACTGAAGCTGAAGAATAATCTATTCTAGACTCAAAGAGAGAGAGAGAGAGAGGGAGAAATAGACGGCAACAGAGAGAGAGAGAGAGAGAGAGAGAGAGAGAGAGAGAGAGAGACTGGTGAAACGAAGAAGTCTTCTATCTGCAAATAATAAAAGAGGGAAGAAGAACCTATTAAAAAGATCAGACGGAGCACCAGCAGCTGTCAGCACCCTCCGAGACTAAGCCGAGTCTAAATGTGGCTTTTATGTTCCTTCTAATTGGTTGTAAGAAATGAAAGGAAACGATTCTCGCGGATTTAATTGTGCATAGGATTCACTACTCGCTCTCGTAGTGTCTTGTGTTCTTTTTGCTAATGTCATTCTGTTGTGCTTGGGGGAAAGTAATGGATGTCTTATGAGGCGCATTTGTTCTAATCGTTTGTATGAGGACTACTTGCTATTTTGTAAAGTTCTTATTTTGTTTCAAAAACCAAGGAAACTTAGTCGAGAATCCTTTGCACAGTCACCATAATCATTACATTTATTTGCTATCGTGGATTTATTTAAAAATAAGTAAAAATGAGTCGGAGTTTCTTCGGAGCAATCGAGTTTTCTGTACAGCGTATAAACGCTGTATGAAACTCTCAGCCACGGCCCATGAAACTTGCAGCCGGCCATGGTGGCCTGTGTTGTTAGCGTGCCAAACGCATGATCATGGCTAACTTTAACCTTAGATAAAATAAAACTACTGAGACTAGGGGGCTGCAATTTGGTATGTTTCATGAATGGAGGGTGGATGATCACCATACCAATTTGAAGCCCTCAAGCCTCAGTAGTTTTTAAGATCTGAGGGCGGGCAGAAAAAGTGCGGACAGAATAGTGTGGACAGACAGATAAATAGCCATCTCAACAGTTTTCTTTTACAGAAAACTAAAAGTACTGAAAGACAATTGAGATTCCTTGCCTCTCTTTTTAGGTACTGAATTCTTGTTTAATTTGAAATATCCTGGATACTGGTGGCAAAGTCCAGTTCCTAATTAATTGGAGCTTTCCTTCATTTCAGTAGAATTAATGGAATTCACATAAAGCTTGTTTCCAAATATTTGTTATCAATTTATTTCGAGTTTTTTTAATGTTTCCAGAGAATAAATCTAATATTGATTATTTTTATTTTTTACAGCAGTAGAAAGTAAAAGTGCATCTACACAGTTCACTCGCAAGTATACCTTTCATTAGAAGAGTCAAGTCTGGAAATCCATTATGAATAATATTTCCATTTTCCCTTATTTTCCTTTCATCATACTTGCCAAAATTTGATTGTCACGCCATTCTCGATTCATCTCACTAGCAAAATAAATCATTTTAATCTTCTTTTACGAATTTGAGGAATAACCGTACAGCGACAGTGAAGAGATATAATGAAGTCATTATTCTAAGTTTGTATCACCTACCAATTAGCTTTGGCTAATTCACGTCAGTTCTCGATTCGTCACAACCTTGGTTAATGGCACTGTCTAATTCTAATCAGTACTAGAATTCTAACAAAAAAAAAAAAGTGGTATAACCCGATTTTAAAGCTCTTGTTATTTTTAATTTTCAACAGTGTTTGTCAATGCTAGCCTCTTACCAAACAATTAGGCTGGTTTGGTTATCGCCTCTCCAATTCTCATCATAAGGTACTGCATGTAAGCTAATTCTGTCGCGTGGAAGAAGATTATTTAGTAGAGCGCGGTGCCAAATTCCTAGCTGAAGGTGATAGCCGGGCGTCAATTATTATTCACCAGTGGAGGTGGCTGCATCCACACAACTTCTGCTTTTAACTTTTTCTTTTATTTTTTTCGGCACGTGAGGCATGGGGAGGATTTATCGGTTATTTCAGCATTTATCGTATTATTAATTTTATTTTACTTTCCTTGCATTATGCTTCTGATTGTGTTGTTTTTAAGGAGAGGAACTGATTTAACTAAAAACGACTTCGTTTCAGCTTCATCTGGATTGTAAAGAAATCATACTGCTCTCTCTCTCTCTCTCTCTCCTCTCTCTCCTCTCTTTGTGTGTGTGTGTATGTGCTTGTGTAGTTTTTTTCCTCTTCAGCAGCCAATCGAAAATCGGAGGCAAAGAAAAAAAAAAAAAGTACCGACAGACATACAAATCGCAACGTCAATAATTCTAAGGAAAATGAGATAGCATAATTAGGCTACACACAGATGTATTCACAAATTCACGTCTGTGTACATGCACATGCTCACATGCTTCTTAAACAGACATTCATGCATATATATATATATATATATATATATATATATATATATATATATATATATATATATATATATATATATATATATAAATACATATGAACATATCTACTATATATATATTATAAATATATGTTTGTGTGTGTTTGTTGATCTTGTATGTCAGTTTGTCTAAGAGCTTTACATCTATCTATATGCAGCTCACATAACAAATGGTCTCTCTCTCTCTCTCTCTCTCTCTCTCTCTCTCTCTCTCTCTCTCTCTCTCACACACACGCACAAAATAAAAAGAATAATGCAGATCACCATCATTTGTATTCATAGAAACCAGGAGGCCTTATTTCTTCGACGGAATCATAGGGAAAAATTCACCGATGCCTTTCATTTATGTTTGGCTTCAAATAACGAGGAGTTTTATATCAGACATAAATCACCACAACTGAGAACATGCTTAAACATACACATACACATATATATATACGTACATATATGTGTGTGTTTGTGTGTGTGTGTATGTGTCCGTGTTTGTGTGTTCGCGTTGTTTGTGTATGTATACACATATGTGTGTGTGGTTTTTGTGCATATGT
The DNA here is from genome assembly GCF_040412425.1 of Macrobrachium rosenbergii. Lineage (NCBI taxonomy): Eukaryota > Metazoa > Arthropoda > Malacostraca > Decapoda > Palaemonidae > Macrobrachium > Macrobrachium rosenbergii. The sequence goes on along the minus strand of NC_089772.1, from coordinate 5,714,284 downwards.
GGTCTGGGTGGGTGTGTATAGAGATAAGTAATATTAATATGTTTTGTAAATGTGTGTAAGACGAATGAACACAAACATTGTTGAGCTCATAATTCAGGACATATCCCAAGAAACATAATGGACCCTATATGTACTTTGTATTCCTGATTCAAAAAAAAAAAAAAAAAAAAAGTTTTCCCAAGTTTCTTTTTCATTTTTCTCTTATTCTGGCAACACGAGCATTTGGGTTGAACAATTCAGGAATTTACATTTTTATCTTTTCATCCTAATTAGAGTTGCTAGTTTTGGCAAATGATTGCTCAAAAAATTGGACTAGTTACGCGCTTTTTCTCAATTCGTTTTTCGCCGAGTTTTTTATTTATTTTTTTTTTACGTTAAATTGGCTTTGATTATAAGTTCCTCATTTCCATCTTCACTCGACCTTTTCATCCTTTTTAGTTTTTTGTAGAAGAAAACTAATGAGATGGTTACTTGTCTGTCCTTCCGCACTTTTTCTGTCCGCCATCAGACCTTAAAAACTACTGGATTAGTGGGCTGCAAATTATTATGCTGATTATCCACCCTCCAATCATCAAACATTCCAAATCGCAGCCCTCTGGCCTCAGTATTTTTTAAGATTTTATTTAAGGTTAAGGTTAGCCATGGATCATGCGTCTGGCACCGCTAGAGGTGCCAGCCGCCGAAGCATCTGGGTAGTAACTGAGCGATGCCAGGTCGTGGCTGAAAGTTCATACTGCAGCACATCGAGAATTTCACACAGTATTATACGCTGTAAAGAAAACTCGATTGCGCCTAAGAAACTTACGGCGCGTTTTTTACTTTTTTTAATTTTTTTTAGTCTTTTGCCAAGATTTCCTTGGAAACATTCTGCGCTTGTTTTCTCTCGCACTGCGTTAAATTTAACCTAAGGTTTTTAAACTAAAGTCCTTCAAGTTTGAGCAATAACTCAGATCTTAGTCGATAGTTATACTGTACCTGCATTAATCTCAAAATAAAAGTCTTGCCTTTCTTGGAGTAATTGTTTAAAGAACGTGTCATCTGAACGAACAAAAAATCTCTAACAATCCTTTTACATCACTTAAAATCTGAAAACCAAATACTCTGTAGGACTGAATGTGAAAGAGAAAAGTGCGTAAGTACAATGTGAAATCATTTAGAAAATCAGGTATTAATGTTTAATATAAAACGTATTATTTTAACAGAAGAAAATTTTATAAAACGTCCATATTACTTCAGATGATATCTAAGAAGAAATATCATATATGACTGAATGTAAAAAAAGAAAAATAAAGGTATAAGATGTGAAAGTTATTTTTAAGTAACCAAGATTTAATGCCTAAATTTTAGATATTTTATCCTTTTTCCAAACAATACAGAAAGTAAAAAGCCTCGCATGGCTATGAATTCTTGGAACCACGAACATTCCAGACAAAATTCTTGGAACAATAGAAAGAGAGATTGACTGTTTGATAGATAAATAAGAAAAAGTATAAAATCATTGTATGTCATTCTGCAAAGAATATTTTTCAACTCTAGTCTTTAGTCAATAGTTTGAAAATTGAGTCAGTGTGTAATACTTCTCTCTCTCTCTCTCTCTCTCTCTCTCTCTCTCTCTCTCTCTCTCTCTCTCTCTCTCTCTCTCTCTCTCTCTCTCTCATCAGATTATTAAATCTATCTTTAATAAGTTATAACAACCATTCCTAATTCATATGAGGCTTAGTAATCAATATCAAAATTCCGTGTCATTTTGAAAATTATCACTACGACCGGGAGCCTATAAAACTGATTCCCGTATCAAAAGTCAGAGCAAAACATGGGCAGCTGATGAAATTTTCATGTACGTATAAATGGTGAGAAGATCAAAGTTAAGCCTGGAAAGTGTTTTATTTGGAACATTGCTTGAAGAGTTGGTGCATGTATATGATTCGAACTAAGAGACATTTCTAGTTTTCGGTAAAAGGAAACCACTGAGATGGCTTTGTCTGTCCGCCCTCAGATCTCAAAAACTACTGAGGCTAGAGGGCTGCAAATTGGTATGTTGATCATCCACCCTCCAATCATCAAACAGTTTTTATTTCATTTAACGTTAGAGTGAGCAATGATCGTGCGTCTGGCACCGCCATAGGTTCAAGCAGCACAGGCCACCACCGGGCCGGCCATGGCTTAAACTTTCATGGGCCGCTGCTGAGAGTTTAATGGGCCATGACTGAGAGTTTCATACAGCATTATACGCTGTACAGAAAACTCGACTGCTCAAGGAAACTTCGGCGCACTTTTTGCTTGTTTTATTTTTATCGTTACAAAATAAGAATGAAAAAATCATCCATAGCCCAGACCATACCTCCTCTTTAGCCTGTAAGATTTACCTGTCTTTAACATTAAAACAGCAAATTATCTGCCTTTCAGTGTTTGTGCATGTTGGTGCGATTTAGCAAGATATCATATCTCAAGAACGGCTGAGCGAAATTTCGTGAAACTTGGCAAATATATCTGTTAGGTGACATTCCCAAGTTCGTTAACTTTTGGAAGACATCCGCTAAGAGTTAAGATGTTTCTATGACTCCTCTTTGTCAACTCTGAACCATTTTCTTCAAAATACTGTTTCTTCTCTCCACCGCTCCTGAAATACATTGCTAAACACCAGAAACATACATAAACAT
>NC_089772.1:5704124-5706624 GCF_040412425.1 Macrobrachium rosenbergii | reverse complement strand
CATTTTTTACTTGTTATGTGTGAAGGTCACTTCCTGTGCTCCCCTTTGATATTGAAGTTTACATCTTCAGCTTCGCATTTTCTTCTTGACCTGCCTGTTGTTCTTGGAAGAACAGCCTGCCTTTCCTCTGGCCCTGCCTGTCTTCATGCTGCAGACACTCCAGAGTCGTGAAAAGGCCTGAGTCTTCTTTATAGCCCGTAAGGATATAAGCTGTGATTACTGTTTACTAACTGTACTGATGCAGGCCAGTTTGCTGTATCCTCCAGCTTCAGACCCTTTGTGGCTCCTAAGGTGACTCCGGGACCATGTTGGGACAGTCACGTGTGTGGTGCTACTATCTATATCACTCTAGTGTTGGTGTTTGGTTAATTAAAATTCATATCACCTTTGTTCATTAGTAATCTATAATGTATGCAAATATTCCGTGTTTTTATTACTTAGAATTAAAGTTCTCCTCCCCCTTCGTTCTCGCCTACTAAGTTTCAGGGTTTTGTAATAACAGTTTCTTTTCTTTCCTCCTAATCATTGTCTCATGGTCTATCGTGTGAAAGAGTGTAAAGGGTATTACACACCTTTATCCAGTTTTTTGTAGGTTTTTAGGTGAAAGATCGATGCTTATAACATATACTTAAGTTTATTCAATACTTTTCGTTAACTTCTCTGTGATTTTCGTTATTTGTTATGTCACCTGAAATGACTTTTATTGACATACCTATCACAATCAGCCTCCGTCACAAGAAAAATTATCTCTGGATTTCCCTATTTAGAGTTGTAAAATGCTTCTTTAAAGAAAGCTGGTATAAGGATCAGGGAATCACAAAGGAGTTCAGAATTTACAAACTTGAGAAATAGATGTAATAAAAGATCAAATGACTGGCCCTTGTCTTTCCTACTGCTACGTGGAATCTGTGGGATATGAAATATCTGACCTGTTTAATGAAGTAGAGCAAATGGTGGTAGTACAGAGTGAAGAAAATCTAAATAGCTTTCGAAATTTTTTTTGTTTTTAATATAGTAACTTTAATCATATATTAAAAATCACTGTTTTTAAGACTTCCTAGATTCCAAACTGCCCAGAATTGCATTTCGAGTCGTTTTCTTACAGAATTAGGTAAAACTTTGTCTCGCAATGAATAATGTGAGGGGCAGAACAGATCCAGTTGCCAAGCTCATTAAAGGAAAGAGGCAAGTTGGAAAGCTTTGGAAGTGGGATAAAAGAGAACAAAACGTGGCCCTTTTGCGAGATGTGAAACAGGTGCCCTTTCCTACTTTCAAGCATGGTTCGTCCCCGTGTTATGAAGAATAACAATCTTCTTCATAACATGAACCTTCTTGCTTATTCTGGTTGCTATGCGAGTGAGTAATCTTAACAGCTTTCTTGCCAATTTTTACTTGATTCTTTTTTAAGTCCTTGTTAATACAAGCTTTAAGATAGCTGGATTCAGACCCAATGTATGATCGGAACAGATGCAACAGGTCGAGTTCAACGTTTCAAAGGCAGTTTTATTTTATGTCTTATTATCGTCAGCTTTTCACCGCTTTAAAAACTCTGAGAGGTCAAGGTCAAATATCCTTGCGAATTAATATTTTAATAAAATCATGTTACTGTTGCAGTTTAGGTCAATTTTCAGCTGAAGCTTTTGTGAATAAAGTAATGTAATCAAGCAGCTTCGCATAACTTAGAAACAACTTAGTGAAGCAGAGTATTAGTTTTTTTTTTTAACAACCCCTTTCTGTCATATTTGTTGCGATGAAAAATTGTCTGACCTGGATTTTTCTTTCAAAAATCCGTGGAGAACCCCAGAAAGAAAATCTAGATATAAATGTAAAGGGTTAACCTCTTTAAAAACTCATTTATTTTCAATTCTAAGTTCCCGAAATTTAATCTCGCTTTCGGTTCTTTCATGAACAGGTGCATTTTTTCTCTTGCGAAAATTCACGTTGGGATGATCTAGATGAGAATGTGGTTCTGATTTTGCTTTAGTCAGTGATTCGCATTACTGATAACAACATCAGGTATGTAATCCTCCCTCCCCCCATCTCTCACTCGCAGTAAATATATACACCCATATATACATATAGGCACACACAAACTTTTGTATGTATGTGTATATATATATATATATATATATATATATATATATATATATATATATATATATATATATATATATATATATATATATATATATACATACACATATACATATATATATATATATATATATATATATATATATATATATATATATAGAGAGAGAGAGAGAGAGAGAGAGAGAGAGAGAGAGAGAGAGAGAGAGAGAGGAGAGAGAGAGAGAGAGAGAGAGAGAGAGAGAGAATGTAGAATTTAGGACAAAGGACAAACGTTGGGACCTATGAGAATAGAAAGGTTTGAAAGGTGTACCAGGAGGAAAATCTCATAGTTGCACTAAGAAACAATTTTTAGGAGAGGGTGGATAGCAAGATGGAAGAAAGAGAATATGAATGGAGGTACAATAAA
>NC_089772.1:5681624-5699124 GCF_040412425.1 Macrobrachium rosenbergii | reverse complement strand
CTATAACACTTAAGTTGAACAGAAATATTTTGATCAATAAAGCAAGACATGACCAAAGACTGATAAGGGAAGGGCAGGAGGGATAAACAAGAAAAATGGAAAATTAATCATGTGTTTATTGGGCAACATTTGTATTAGAAATTTGAGAGCTAAGGAAAAACGCTTCGTGTGACATTCAAGTACCTACAACAATTTATGATAAAACAAAAATGCATAGTGGTATGAGCTGGAGAAGTATGGGGCAGAAGGCATTTTGTTGAGAACAAATTAAAGCTTTACGATAAAACGATAAAAGTGTGTTAGGTCTCTCGGACGTCACCATTACCGGTTTGGCGCAAGAGGTGGCTTTGCGTCTGCGTGGACACTTGATATCCCTCTCTGGATGAAGCGAGGCAAGAAGTCAGAGAAGAGACAGGAAGTAAAGACGTCGAGACGTGGGATGAGACGAGTGGTTGTGCATGAAATGTGGAGTGGCTAATGTTTGAGAATGAAACAGTGTCGACTAAGGTCAATAGAGAGAAGCTGCAGAGACTTGTGAAAGAGCTTAAAAATGTTTGCAAAAGGAGAAAGTTGGAAGTGATTATGAGCAAGAGTAACGTCGAGAGGGTAAATATTAAAAGAAAAAATCAAGAGGACAGAGTACTGAATGTTAATCTAGGTGACAGGAGAACGAAGTGGTTGATTTGTATATGTACTGATGAGAGAAGAGAATCAGGATAGGCAACGATTGGGACGTGGGTGTGTCTGTAATATTCGGAAGAGCGTCCATGCAATCCAACATCGGAATATATGAAGGGATTTATGGGAGTGTCGATATTTTATTAAAGGAAAAATGGTTGAGACTGGAAAACGAGTTGTTTGCAAAGTATCATGTGGAGTAGGGGAAATAAAAAGTTGAGAAATGTAGCGATACAAAAAACAGGTAAAAAAAATACCCCGAATCAGGTTTTCTGTATAGCGTATAATCAAGGCCACGGAAAATAGATCTATCTTTTGGTGGTCTCGGTATAATGGTGCATGAGCCGCTGCCCATGAAAATTTAACCATGGCCCGGTGGTGGCCTGTCCTATATAGTTGCCAGAAACACGATTATGGCTAACTTTAACCTTAAGCAAAATAAAAACTTTTGAGGCTAGAGGGCTGCAATTTTGTATGTTTGATGACTGAAGGGTAGATGATCAACATACCAATCTGCAGCCCTCTAGCCTCAGTAGTCTTTAAGATCTGAGTGCGAACAGAAAAAGTGCGGACATAAAAAGTGAGGACGGACAGACAAAGCCGGCACAATAGTTTTCTTTTACAGAAAACTAAACAGCGGTAAAACTTGATGCAGACTTTATGAATCCCAGTGATATCAGATGGTTTAGTCTTGTAGAGAAAATGGTGGAGGACAGGTTGGTGACGAGAGTATGTGTTAAGCAACAGTGTTGATGAAATACGAGAGAAAGATTATAACATAGCTACTGAACAGATGATATGGAAGAGCTATTGGTAGGCAGGCCCTTAAGGTAGGGGTTGGGTGGGAAGAGAGTGCATGCAAGATAGAGATGGATGCTGCAACGAGTACTTGTGGTTAAACGCATCACTGATAATCTTTATTTATTGATACATAAAGACGCTAATGATGCAGAAAGTTTACAAACTGGAAGTTAATTGTTGATTTAGCAGTTAAAGAGTGTCTTGTTTTTATTTCTCTGGAGCTGTCCCTCATTAAATGAAACAAAAAATAAGAATAAACACTGACACTCAGACGAAGAGTCCCATGTACACACACACACACACACACACACACACACACACACACACATATATATATATATATATATAATATATATATATATATATATATATATATATATATATATATTATTATGATCTCGCTTTTCGAGATCAACAGGTTCTTCAAAATAAACAAGCAATTGGGCTGTAATGACTGACGAGAGGTGACAAACAAAGGAGGGAGGAGCAGAACAAATACAAAAAAAAGTTACCTTAATATTAGTTTATTACAAATTAGTTATTTACATATTTGCAGTGAGTCAGATTCAGCAGGTTTAGTTTAATTTAAAATAATGAAATGAATATTACTACAAATGAATTAATTACTTAAAGGACAGCAAAATACAAGCAATTTAAACTTCAAATAAATTAACATTTGAGCAGCAAAATTACTTAATAGCCGGGAGCGTAATACATAAAATCAAACAAATACAAGAGCAGCAAAAGCAAAATTAATTAAATACAGTCAACATAATACATAAACAAATACACAAGCAGCATAAACAATCTTAATAAATAAACGATAATGGAACATTATAAATTCACTCAGGGAAATACTGATAAACACCAAAGCAGCCACCAACTGCTCGACAGGAACACTGCAGGACAACTAAGACAGAGCCGACACGACAACCATCTCGTCCTCAACGTCCTCAAGCACAGTGCTGACGTCCTCCTCCAGTACCGACGATCATGACAGAGCCGACACGGCAACCATCTCGTCCGCAAGAAACGTACTGACGTCCTCCTCCAATTACGACGACCATGACAGAGCCGACACGGCAACCATCTCGTCCTCAAGAAACTCTCTGCTGCTCTGCTCTGCTGCCAGGACCTGACTCACAGGTACGGATACCTGCTGCTGCTACTCCAGCTGACTCGCTGCTGCCCTGGACCACCGGTCGTTCTGCCCTCCAGAACCTGGCTCGTTGCTGCTACGAACCTGACTGGTTGCTGTTACGAACCTGACTGACGAAGTCTGACGCCATTCACCAGACGACAGCTCGCCAGCAAGAAAAACACAAAAACAACAAAAGGAGGCAACAATCCACCAAGGGAACAATCGACAAACGATTGTTCCTAACATACATACATATAAATATCCAGTCACCCAGTGTTCAAGTGCTTCCCTGTGTGATATAATTTTAGTGACTTAAGTGCCCCTTGTTCATAGTGAATTCACTCATTCATTCCTCCCATGTGCCATCAATGCCAGGGAAAGAACCCGTTATCCACGAAGCTTTACCTGGAATTATTTTATTTCCAGACACGTGTCATCTCGATAACCTCGCCTCCTACACCACCGTCTTGCCTAGTGAAATCAGCCCAAGGTAGGCAACAGAGTCAACACTGAACATTTACGAGCTATAATTTTCTGCAGCTGATTCCCAATTGAATCTCATTGTGTAACTTCCGAGCCACTGGCTCTCCGAATGCGCTATTAACTGTACATAATTCATTCTTTATTCTGGAAACCTAGTAGAATTATATTTGCCGTTAAATCCTATCAGAGTGCTTACACTCATGTACCATACTATAACTGTATGCAATAAAGTTTCCAGTGGCGACTTTTTTCCCCCCAGTAATTCTTGTGTAAATTATCTCATTCATGTGTTCTACTGATTAGTCACGGTAAGTGGTTATGCAAGGTCTTAAGGTAAAATCCCTTTTACATCTATCCCTTCCCGTTCTAATACGTAAAATACAGTATACACATACATATACATATACATATGCATATATATATATATATATATATATATATATATATATATATATATATATATAGCACTATACTTTTTTTTTATTCCATCTGAAGCTGATATCCATTCACCCGCTGTACAGTATATTGGTTCAGATACTCAATCCAGATATTTTGGCACTAATGCCTTCGTGATTGCGTTATAATAACTTTTAAACTAACTTTTATGTATCTATTATTATTATTATTATCTGAAGGATATTGGTCACCTTCAGTCAATATTCAATCAAATATTTTCTTTCTGCCATTATGAAATGTTACCCCTAGGAAGACGTTGCTGGCAGTCTCAAGATTCATAATGTTGCTGCATATAATCTTTCTTCTCCATCCCTCCACTTTATTCCTTTATTCGAACGTTTCACTTTCCCTTTTCCTTCTTCCTTGTTTATCCCTCTTTTTATCTTTTTCTTACCTGTGTTTCCTCCCCACTTGTTCAAGACAAACGCATCTTCTCCCACCTGAGCATACGTAAGACCCACATCGTTTCGTCAGTGTTTTCACCTGTTATAAGGCATCTACCTCGGCGAGAACGCCCACCAAAATAGAATACGAAGGCAATAGAACAATTTCGACAGTTGTTCAGCGAGGCAGGTGGTGCTCGTCTTCTCTTGCTGTTTGAACTGATATATCTCTCCTTCTTATGATTTGTTCATAGCCTCAGTGACAACCACAACCCCTCCCCACCCTCCACTTTTTTTTTTTTTTTTTTTTTTCATAACAGCAGGGTTGGCAAGCCTTTTCGTCGTCGTCCTTACCGACTTTCGCGCCAATAACAAACTGCTCGTCTTGTTTTTATGGTCATTAGATAAACGGCATCATAAGATTCTGGTGATTTGTATGTGCAGTATGCTTTGGCGAACTTCGGGTCTTCTTAATTGTTTTGGACGTTTAATTGATTTGTAAGGGCATTCTAAACTTCAAGTGCTTAAGAAGGTCGCCTGTCGGATTTGTGAAAGTAGGCTTCATTTTCATTATCACCTCCCAGGTCGCAACCTCTCTGACAGCTTCAAGTAATAAATGATATTTGTTTTGTAACAAAGTGAACAAACTTTACTTTTTTTGTATTCGAAATAACCAGACTCCCCTTTCTTCCTAACCACCAATACCACCCTCGTCTCGAGCGTCGTCTTCTTGCGCGCCTTTGAGCTAAAGATATATCCGTCATTTTTGCTACAGACCCCCCCTTACGTTGCCTCCGTTATTAGATCAGGCAGGTTCACCTGTCTCATTATGCCTGGCACCGGGTTATATCATATATCATTATGATATAGATTATTATAATGCATACAAGGCTTACTATTTTGAGATGCCGAAGTCATGCCAAATTCTCTCTCTCTCTCTTTCTCTCTCTCTCTGACTTAATTGGCGGTACGCATATCTCAACTTGTATTTTGGGCGATTCTGCGTGAAATGTTACTACGAAATTTTTCGAATGAAAGTTACGTGACCTAATTTTATCGCTAAGAATGAAAGTTACGTGACCTAATTCTATCGCTAAACGGTAAATTCGACCTATGCTCTCAGAATAACGCTTCTTTACTGTGTCAAAAGGTTGACTTGAATGACGGAACCTTCACCGAACCTTTGAGGGCGGTTGCGTTCTCGGTTACTGCGACAACGTTTTGAAGTGAATCAATAAATCTGTCATCGAACAGACGATTTTGAAAGATTCACTATTTCTAGACGTTCCAGAGAGAGAGCAAACGATTTTAGAAACGTTTACTTGGTCAACATTTAAAGTAAACAATTATTATTATTATTATTATTATTATTATTATTATTATTATTATTATTATTATTATTATTATTATTATTATTAGTCAAAGACTCAATGAAAGATAAATTATGGGAGGCTTGACAGAATCAGATTCTTATGAAACGGCTCAACATCCAAAACTCTCGCGGAAACGTTTTCGTAATCAAAAGTTTACAGCGACTGATACCGCAGTAATAAATCTGAAGAAATCTTTTCCCCTGTCTAAGGAGGTGCCAAGACCTCCTTTCTTTTTGCACAGACCCAGACTCGTGGATCATATCTCTCTCTCTCTCTCTCTCTCTCTCTCTCTCTCTCTCTCTCTCTCTCTCTCTCTCTCTCTCCACATTATGCAAGTCCTCTCGCTCCCTTCAAAAAGTCTTTAATCGTCTCTGGGTAAATCTATTCGTGGTTAAAGATCACACGAAGCCTCTTAAGTAAAGTGTTGGTGCGTAAGTTTGTGGTTGTGCGCGCGCATGTAGACAGGTATGAGTGGCATAACATGTAAGCCCTTTTATCATATAAGATATCTCATTATTTTAGCCGCCCTCGTTTTGAATGTTTCTGTGTACGTACGAAAGGTGTAGTGGTTATACACCCGCTCTGAGGAAATACACTTTGATATCGTAGTTATATATATTTTTTCTTTTTTCATATTTATTATCTATAAGCTACTTATTCCGATTTAGAACCTCTTGCTATTCAAGTCAAATTTTGAGATTTGCGTTATCATTTTCCTCTCTCTCATTTCTGAAGGATTTCCATGACGAACAAAACCCGGTTTCTTTATCTTCATCCAAAGGTTAAATAGATTTATCTAACTTTTCATTCAATCACTGTTACGTAATTAGTTCCGTTTACATACCTGCATTTCAAAAATGTACTGCAATTTGCTCGATATAAATAGATGCCCTGAATTACAAGACAAGGGGTAATGAAAAATAATGGAGTCACCCATAACATTTCTCTGTTGTGCGCGTTTATTATAACAACGCTGCCACGGTTATGTGAAAGTGATGATTGCCAGTGCATACGGAACTATTTTTATTGCTCTTTTTATGGTGTTGTTATTCACGATGTTGCTGTAGTTGCGGAACCACTCCGAGACTAATGGCAAGACCTATAATCCACGTCATTATTGCAGTAAACAAGGGGTTCTTCTGCCTTTTTACCTTGATTGAACTAGGAGGTCGAGACCATTGAGAGAGAGAGAGAGAGAGAGAGAGAGAGAGAGAGAGAGAGAGAGAGAGGGAGTTTGAAATTTAGGCCAAAGGCCAAGCACTGGGACCCATGAGGTCATTCGGCGCTGAAAGGGAAACAGTGAAAAGGTTTGAAAGGCGTAAAAGGAGGAAAGCCTCGCAGTTGCACTACGAAACAATTGTTAGGAGAGGTTGGAAAGTAAGGTGGAAGAAAGAGAATATGAACGGAGGTACAGTAAAATGAATAAGAGGGCAGAAGGGACACTGCAAAGAACCTTAAGCAATGCCTACAGTGCACCGCGTGAGGTGCACTGATGGCACTACCCCGCTACGGAGAGAGAGAGAGAGAGAGAGAGAGAGAGAGAGAGAGAGAGAGAGAGAGAGAGAGAGAGACGGGCTTTTTATAAAAAGGAAATGTCTTTCGCGGGAGAGAGACAGACACAAACAGACAGTATATTTGGTGAAAATAAAATTTGATCTTTACTTGCCAGCACAAAAAGCTATGTCTTCACGTCAATCTTTTAGAAGAGAAAAACCGAAAAAGAAAAGTTGACTCATGAGAGGATAATTGATATAATCATCGCCATAAAACATGGATCTTTCCCTGTTTCAAGTTTTTATTGAAATCAAGGGCTATATATCGTATTCACAGCACGCATCCATAAGCCCACACTTGCACACTGATCTTCTTCATTTTAGAAATCGTTATCAGGAGACTCGCCAGCTGGGAAGAGTAACCTCAACGATATTTCATCCTTCGGTTTTGACAAGCACGCCGGATATTTAACATAGATCTCCTTTTCCCCCCCTTACGATTATTTACAACCCACACGAGCAATGATTAATCCCACTTGCCAAAGCTTGAGTGGAGAGGAAAAAAAAAAAAAAAGCTGTTTTCCGTCGAGATGAAAAATGTCATTGGCACGGACGCTACAACGAGCAGCAAGAGCGTCTTCAGCCCTGGCAAGGAGTCTGGAGTGTGAGCGTTCAACTGTGGAATATTGATAGAGCTGCGAGACCCGGCGGTATGCGGGTCGCTGGTAGCCACGTCAAACTCCCGCAAATATTGAAGATGTAATACTCAAGTCTCTCTCTCCGATTGGAAGATAACCAAAGACATGAGACAGTAATATATGTCTTCGCGCGTGTGTGTGTGTGTGTGTGTGTGTGTGTGTGTGTGTGTGTGTGTGTGTGTGTGTGTGTGTGTGAGAGAGAGAGAGAACAAAAAATTTATTGAATACGGGTGGGGAGGTGACTAATACTATTTAGCTGTAATGAAATATTCGTTTTTAGGCTTAGAGATTGGAAGACTAAAAAAAAAAGAAAAAAAAAATTTCCCTCTTTTATGTTTGTAGATTGTCACTGAAAACGAACACAACAAGCACACGGTGGGTAAATGATACCAAGGAAGGTAATTTATCAAGCACTGAGAAATCATCCGTGCGGAATCTAGTCATTTGACATTGATTAATCCCTGAATGAGAATGAGGAACGGGAGAGAGGCTTCTCAACAGGCCGTGCAAGTCTACTTAAATCTGAGAAGAATCTCAAACTTACCGACTTTCATAGAATCTGGAGAATCTTTCACGCGTACTTCTAATAATCTTTCTGGATGAGAATGTCAACTAAATTCTTGAGGAATTTAATATCATGGAAACCACAAGTCATATATATGTTGATTTTGGGGAAAATTTCAAGTGAATAAAAGACCAGAGAAACGTGGAAATTGAAGAGAATATGTCAGTCCAAGAAAGGAAAAGAGGATGCATCATGAAAACAACGAATGCTTCCAGTAAAAGTAACAGAACCTCATTTTTGTACAGTCTGGTGTGTGCCTGTGACCTTTTCCTGGAACCATGTTAAATATTACATTATACTACTATGAAATCATATTCCTATGAATTTAGATATAATTTTTCCAGCCAATGAGGTTGCCAGAATTATGGGTAAATTCCTTAAGGCTTTTTGTAGACTTACACGACCAGTAAATCATGTTGTCCGAAACACGACCAACCTCTCCAGTTTCAATGACAAAACCTTGAAGCTTATCAACTTACTCTGGCTGCCATTATTCATCCAATGTTTACCTGATTTGCTTTTTTGTCTTTTTCTCTTCCAGCAAAGAGGATTACTTTCATTTAGTCTTACCCAAGTTGAGCTACCCGGAGAAGTTTTGTGACCTTAACTGCATACATACTATAAAAAAAATTGTTGATTACAATTTCTATCAAATATTTTTTTATTCTTTTGCTTGCCGCAGTGGATTACTCAGTAGGTAAAGAAAGCAAAGACCTGGGGTATTTACGAAAATATCAAGGGGTCTGCCCCACTTTCTTTTCTCCATTGTGTTTCGGTTCCCCTTTTCTATTCCTAGAAAATAATGTTCTCCGCCCATTTAGCCTGACAACTGTCTTTCTTAGACTTAGTTGATCTTATGCCAATATGTGCTATTGCTCTTTCGAACAGCCTGTGTCTATCTGACTCAAAGTGAACTGAGGAGTATTATTATTTGTGTTTAATAGCACGTAAGACTACATGTCGAAATTAAGATTTTGCGGAAGAACATAAACATGAAAATCAGAAATAATGACCAAATCATGCCAAATATCACTGACAGTGACATTAAAAAAAATTACCATAGGGACAGTAAGCAAAATCCAAATAAATGAACTTCAGCCACCTTCGTCAAAATCTCTACCACACACCTTTTCCAGCGGAGATCACAAACATTCTAATTCAGAAAGAGAGGGCACACACCCAGTCGGCAGCGATGAGAGATTTAAAAAAACTTTTTTTATAAAATTATATTTATAGGGTTAGGTTTTTTAGTTTTCAGAAAAGAAAACTATTGTGCCGGCTTTGCCTGTGCGTCCGCACTTTTTTTCTGTCCGCCCTCAGATCTTAAAAAATTCTTAGGCTAGAGGGCTGCAAATTGGTATGGTGATCATCCACACTCCAATCATCAAACATACCAAATTGCAGCCCTTAAGCCTCGGTAGTTTTTATTTTATTTAAGGCTAAAGTTAGCCATGATCGTGCTTCAGGCAACTATATAAGATAGGCCACCACCAGCCCGTATTTGAAGTTTCATGAGTCGCGGCTCATATACCGAGACCACCGAAAGACAGATCTATTTTCGGTGGCCTTGATTATACGATGTACAGAAAACTCGATTGTGCCGAAGAAACTTCGGGGCATTTTTGTTTTTTTTAATTAATGTTCATAATCTAAAATGCATGGTTTATGAGCTTTGAGGCCGATATCTACCATTAAAATTGTAATATCTTAATGAACAAATTAAAGATGAGTCTTGATTTTCAATTTCTTCCCGCTAGAAAAGGTAACAGTTTAAAACTGACGTCACTTCTGAGACATTCGGTGCTTTCATTCTAACCTTTGCTGGACAAAACTTCTCATCGTAGAAAATATCCGACCTTCTCTGAGAGGCCTAGTTCTTTTTGAGCCATGATTAACCTTCCTGGCCAATTCCTGATCTTCCTTGAACTATACCTACCCTATTCTGAGCCATTTTAGACATTTCCTGACCCATTTCCTATCTTCTCTGGAACATAGTTTGTCATACCTTGAACCTTCCTGGTTTTATCTAGATAAAAAAAAAGGTCGAGCTGTGTTTCAACGAATCTGGTCCGTTCTTCTTACCACGTCTGACAAGTGTGAGTTAGTTTCCTCTCGAGATGTTATTAGCATTTGCATGGTTAATGTAAACACATTCAAAGGTATAACTATAACAGCGGTCGAAGTAAGTGTCCAGTGCTGACTGGATTTCTAGAATTTTATTGCATTACCGTTACACCAAAATATTTTTAAACGAAAACATTTCCTACTTTTCATCTCAACATAGTACCACGTTTTGCTGCAACCGCTTGAATACACATTGATTATCCATACTGATTCATAGAGCTATGAATTTCTATTCTTGCATTTACTGAATAAATTACGGGGTTTGGGATTTTGGTTTCACGCACTCCATTTCCCTGAGGGAGAACTTATGTACCAAGAGGGTCAGGTTTCGCCTCTCGTAAATATTCTACGCTGCAGATCTTTGAATTTGCTTGTGCTTATCTTTTCTGGCTATTGCTTGGCATTCCATCCTTGCACTGAGCACAAGATAATCATTGTGGATCTAATTACACATTGAACTTACGACACAATCAGATGCGTCCTTGTCATCGATTCATATCAGGACATTTCATTGATTAACCATTTGAACTGTTTTGATGTTAAAATTTGTATTCTGAAAGCGTCCTCCGGCCCACGTGTATTACAAGAACTTCAAAAGCGCTAAAATGTTATTTTTATTACATTCTTTTTTCACTGACATCCAATTGTCAAGTAATTTGAAGTGGGATAATTTTGGATGTGCTGTTGCATAAAATTTAGTTTTTTTAATACTGGACACCACAGTATATATATATATATATATATATATATATATATATATATATATATATATATATATATATATATATATATATATATATATATATATATATATATATATATATATATATATAAGTATATAAGTGTCACTGATCAATAGACGCATGCACAAACAAGCACGCTTACACGCGAACACATTCACAGACACACATATAAATATATAATATATATATATATATATATATATATATATATATATATATATATATATATATATATGTGACACATTTATCCTTTAAAAGCCGAATTATTGTTAAACCTCTTGGTGCAGGAAACTCCCACAACGTTAACTACTTCATACTCTTTCACTAAAGGCTAATCGTCAGCACGTCGAGCCTCCCTACACACACTGTGCCCATCTTTCCAATCTTGGGCTCATTTTCAGGCTTCACGTTTAATGGACTTCCTTGGGCTTTTATCCCGTCTACCTGACCCTTTCTAGGTCTTCTTCCCTCGCCGCTCTTAACGCATTTCACAACCCCATTTTCTTCCATTCTCTCCACATGACCGTACCATCTCCAAACACTGACATATTCTTTCTCCTGGGTTAACCCTTCAACCACCTCAAGATATCTTCACATTTCTCGCCCTGTCGATTCTCATTATGCAGCATGTACTGTGCTAGCGGTACAGTTCTCGACAGCTTGCTTCAGCCCTTTCTCTCTCAGCTGCATTCAACTTTCATACTTCAATTCCATAAAAACAAAAAAGGGGTTGGCTCAGTACCTCCCTCCATACATTCTCACCTAACTTTTCATCGATAATAATTCGAGCCTTTTCCCACTCCAGTGTACTCATCCAGTCTACATATCTTCATTATTTTAATTTTTATTCATACAAATCTCATTATAACCTGAGTCACTAAAATGATGAGAAAATCCACACTGATTTAAGTGTGAATATATAATAAAATATATATATACATATATATGTATATACATGTGTGTTACTCCAGTGTTAACTTTTTCACAATTTTTAGTGACTCATGTGATTATGAGATTTCCATAAATAATAATAATAATAATAATAAATAATAATAATAATAATAATAATAATAAAATAATAATAATAAAATCCATCAACGAAAATTACAAATATAATAATGACTAGAACAACACATACCACGACGATGACATGGCAATGCAAATATGAAATTAAGCCAAAGTCAAAATCCGCCCGAAAAATAGAAATAGTCATAATGTAGCAACAATCACAACCAAAGTAATTCCTGCTGCAATAATGATGTCCATAACAACGCCAAAAGGAAAACAACCACCAGTATAGTAATAAGGATAACACTGCTAAACAAATAAAAAATGCGCCGAAGTTTCTTCAGAGCAATCGAGTTTTCTGTACAGCGTATAATGCTGTATGAGCTCTCAGACATAGCCCATAAAACTCCCAGCCGCGGTCCATGAAACTTTAAGCCACGGCCCCGTGGTGGCCCGTGTTGTTGGAACCTATACAATGCCAGACGCACAATCATGACTAACTTTTAACTTTAGATAAAATAAAAACTACTGAGGCTAGAGGGCTGCAATTGGATAAGTTTGATGATTGGAGGGTGGATGATCAGCATACCAATTTGCAGCCCTCTAGCCTCAGTAGTTTTTAAGATCTGAGGGCGGACAGAAATAGTGCGGACGGACAGACAAATGGCCATCTAAATAGTTTTCTTTTACAGAAAAAAAAATAAATAAAAATTGACGTCAACAACGAACGAACTTTAGAAAATTATCATGCCGCGTTACCTGTAACTCCTCATTGCGGGGCATAAAAATCGACCAGGGCAT
This sequence comes from Macrobrachium rosenbergii, assembly GCF_040412425.1. Lineage (NCBI taxonomy): Eukaryota > Metazoa > Arthropoda > Malacostraca > Decapoda > Palaemonidae > Macrobrachium > Macrobrachium rosenbergii. The sequence goes on along the minus strand of NC_089772.1, from coordinate 5,686,377 downwards.
AAATGTTTCATTATTATACAAACAAACGCCAAGAAGTTGAAAGTGGAACCTCTGGGGAACTCTACCTTGGATATTTGTCTTCACTGTTGAACGTATTAAGCACTCGAAATTATATGCATAACAACCTCATTCTCTCTTTCTCTCTCTCTCTCTCTCTTAGTTACCCGTCGACAAAAGGACACTGAATTGCTCCTCGACCGCGGCGAGGAAGGAACGTCATGGGCGCGTTTCCATAGGGAGGTGCATGCTGCCATGCTGATCGATTTATGATATGTTAAATAGTGTTACAGACAGGCTAGATAGTTTTCCAAAGCGCCGATACTCATTTAACAAAGCAACAATTGGGTTATCATTAATCAGATTATCAAAAACAGTCATAACAAATAAATACTTCCAACCATTAACAGAATATCATTTATAAATTATTAATTGATTGCGCAGTAGTAACGGCTAATGGGAGGTCAGGGTATTCAAAGCGCAATAATTACAAAAGCTAATGCTATGCCCTTTCAAAATTATTCAGCGTGAACGCGATATGAAGCGCGCTAGTCTGCACTGACAATACATCTTTTACAGCATTTCGAAATTCCGACATCCGTGAATTCTAATGTGTGAAGATCATTTTCTTCGCGCCAGATTAAACACGCGAATGGAAACGTTCTATTCAAACAGTTCGCATCGCTTTCATATTTTCGACCGTGTTTCCAATATTCCTTTCCGCTTAACCTGGTTAATGCCACAAAAAAATAGTCCAGTGATGAAATGTGTGTAGTTTCTGATGGACATATATGACTGGTGGTAAGTCTGACAGAAGATTTTTAAAAAAATTTTTTTTTTCGTCCTTACACCTTGCTTTTGAAAGGAACTGTTCCTTGTCATCTGTTCAGCGCACGTTTTCTAACGCTTTAATTTTTTTGATAAACATAAAATGTTTACGCTTTTGTTCATTAATTTCCAGTTTTATTTTTTACATTGCCCTCGTAGTTTTCATTTCCTATTTGAAATACACTTTCACTCCATTTGCTTTATAGGTTTCTTGTTTTATTCATTTAACGTTATGCCTTTTTTCCACCTCTGGAATAACTAGCACCATAAATTATTACTTCGGTGCTCTGAAATGGATCAGCGAAAAGAAAACGTATTCCCCACACAACATACATACATACATATATATATATATATATATATATATATATATATATATATATATATATATATATATATACACTCATATATCTTATATATAAAAGTGAATGTTTGCATGTGTGTATGTCTGTATGCTTGTATGTTTGTATATATGTATACTTGTATATGTATATTTGTAACTTTGTGTGCTATAGAAATCGGAACAGCTTGACCGATCTAGACGAAATTTGGCACGTGCCATCATTTGACCCAACTTCGATAAAAGGGTAGGTTTCAAACCCGTACCACCTTCCCCTTCCCTTTCCCCTTCCCCCATCCCCCTTCCCTGTCCCTGAAACGGGCTGGTGCTACCCGTATACTTAGCAACTAACGTGGTAAATAAACTCTACGGGTTTATCATACCTCATTTCATTTACTCGATGCCATAGAAATATATTATTGAAAATACCTTTCTTTCCTTTGATTAATAATTCTGTATCAAGGTTTATGTTTAAGTTTAATGGGGGGGGGTGTTTACGTTTAGTAGGTAGGTATGTAGGTTTAACAGGGGGTGTGTTTAGGTTTAGTGGGAGGTGTGCTTAGGTTTCATGGGAGGTGTGTTTAGGTCTAGCAGGGTGTGTTTAGATTTAGTGGGGGTGTGCTTAGGTTTAGTGGGGGTGGTGTGTTTAGGTTTAGTGGGAGTAAATGGGATAGTCACCACAGTTATATATGGATAATATGGATAGTAACCACAGTAATACCTGGGTAAAAGGGACAGTCACCACAGTAATACCTGGAGAAAACGGACAGTCAGCATAGTAATCCCTGGATAAAAGGGACATACAGCACAATAGTATCTGGATAAATGGCACAGTCAGCACAGTAATACCACCTGGATAAAAGGGACAGTCAGCACAATAACACCTGGATAAATGGGACAGCCACCACAGTAATACTGTACATGGTTAGAAGGGACAGTAAGTACTGTAATACCTGGTTAAATGGGACAGACAGCACATTAATGTTTGGATAAATGGGACAGTCACCACAGTCACAACTGGGGGACAGTCACCACAGTAATACTTTGATGAAAGGGATAGTCACCACAGTAATTTTTGGATAGCAGAGACAGTAACCACAGTAATACCTGGATAAATGGGACAGTCACCACAGTAATACTTTTTTTAAAAGGGATAATCACCACAGTAATTTTTGGATAACAGAGACAGTAACCACAGTAATACCTGGATAAATGGGACAGTCAGAACAGTAATACCTTGATAAATGGACCAGTCACTACAGTAATACCTGAATAAAAGGGACAGTCACCAAAGTAATACCTGGATAAATGGGACAGTCAGCACAGTATTACCTGGATAAAAGGGAAAGTCACCCCAGTCATATCTGGATAAATGGGACAGTTTCCACAGTAATATTTGGATAGATGGTTCAGTCAGCACAGTAATATCTGGATATAACTAGATAAATGAGACAGCCTGCACAGTAATATCTGGGTAAAGGGGACAGCCAGCACAGTAATTCCTGGATAAAAGGGACAGTCAGCACAAGGAGGTGCAGGAAAATTTTTCTGAGTTCTTCAGAGTTTTCTCGGGCAGTGCCATGTTGGTCAGCTAGTGTATATATATTTCTTACTCAGTATTTAAGATATAATACAAAAATAAGAACAAACATGATAGAATACAATTTCGGAGGGAAAAAAATAGAACATAAAGTAAAAATATCAAAACATAAAATGAAAGATTGGCGAATAAGTTAACTAACGAGACAGTCTTAGAAAAAGTGAAATAAGTAAAAAGTTATTAAAAGCATAGAAGAAAGATAAGAGAAAAACACAAATAAGCCAAATACACGATGAAATAATTATCAACATAAGCTGAAATGGAATACTCCCGGACGCGACATTAGCGTGTAAACATTTCCTTGTTTAAATAAACATTGGGTGTGGCCGTCTGCCCTTCATACGCACATATATTCCTACCCTCAAACCTACCCTTCCCCCCGCTTCTCCCCACTATGGGTGTATTCTCCCGCGACCCACGCCCATCCCCGTCAGTGGGCGTGTGTACAGAGGTAGTAGAGACAGGTGGTATGTCATAAACATATTACCGTAATTGAATTGTCAAACAGAAAGGTGGGGCGCCGGGCTAAAATACATCAGTAATGCAAACATCCGGCGAAGCACACATCTACAAAAGCAAACATCTACAAGGAGACACATACGTTGGACAAACATCTACAAACCTGGGAAAAATGTACTAAAAACAAACAGCCCTAAAGGCAAAAAATTTCCTAAGCTAAACATGCATTATAACTGACATTCTTTTAAAGAAACAGCAACCAAACAAACGTGTGCTAAAGAAAGCTTTCCGTGAACTAATTAGTCCCTAAGGTATGTATATCCGCTAAAGCATAATGCACTAACATCGGTAGCCAATAAAGCAAATACCCATAATCTCAAACAATACCTTCAGAAATCTCGCACAAAGTAAATATGTAATAAACGAGAAAACGTCCCAAAGCCAAACCTTCACTGTAGCAAATAGCCGCTGAGACGAACACCCACTAAAGCAAATATTGATAACAACATATTCTAGTGAGCATCCGGGTACATTTAAACTGAGAAATTCAAGCAGAGGCTGAAAGGACATCTAATATGAATACCGAGATGCATCGACACGTGTTGCAAGCAAGCACACCTACCGCTCTTCTCCACCTGATACGTGTATTTTTAGTAGCCACAATGACCTCTAAACTTCTCGGTTTCATCACACTTTTTTGGATAAAATGTGCATTAGAAATGGTGAGTATGGGTTAAGTTCTGACCTTCTGAAAATACAAGTATTCGGTTGGTTGGCAGAAACATGACACCCACCGTGTGCAGTGGTCCGAAATCCACCAGGGAGGGAGGAGGTTCTATACTGAATTGTTCTCTGGATCCAAGGCTTACACTTCAATTTTACTAAAACAAATTTCGGAAGAAATCTAGAGGTTAAGGGGTCATTGAACTTATTCAACATACTCGCCAGACATTCCAGATGGCTCCGGAATTGTGTTAGCCCTCAGGTTCTCAGAAAGTCTTTTGGGTTGAGCTTGGTAGTCTCATGAACTTTTCTAAACAGAATGGGATTCACAACAATCGACTCACTACCGAGTCAACAGAGCATGCCTGTCCTCCTTTCCTCGCCCAGGATTCGAACTTGGGTCCTTTTGCTTGGTGAACCTGGAAACTCTTCCCATCTATCTATCTGACCATCTATCCGGTCTATATATACATACATACGTATATATATATGTATATATGTATATCATATACGCATATTTGTGCATATATATGTATATATATGCATAAGTATACATATAAATATATAATTTATATATATACATATATGGATTTTATACATACATACACACACATATATATAAATATAAATATCTGTCTATCTATCTATCTATCTATCTATCTATCTATCTATCTATCTATCTATATATATATATATATATATATATATATATACATACTGTATATTTAGAATGGGTAGATGGTCAGATAGATGGGCATGGGCTAGCAACCTCTCCTCTCTCTCTCTCTCTCTCTCTCTCTCTCTCT